>NC_142145.1:32390151-32541666 GCF_024610735.1 Ursus americanus
AAACTTGAAGTTAAAGGTTAAATGAATTTCTCAGACTGAGCTCATTCAGAAGGAGAAGGCACACGTATCTCCATATAACACAAAGGTTAATCTGTATTTACTGGACACCTACCTTTATTTGGCAGCTAAGTGTTTGTGATTAGAATATTGAAAGTTATATATCTATTTATTGAAAACACCAGGAGAGAGCGAAGCACAAATAGCAGAGCAAAGAAACATGTTAAAGGCTTTATAACTTTCCATGTAGGGTTATTTTTGAGGAATATTAGTGAAAATTATCATCTCTACTGTCTTACCATAATGCCTAGAATGTTTATGATTTGGAAAGATGGATTGACAGAATTCCGCCCCTGGAAGAGATCTGAGAGATCTCTTTAGTTTCTGAGAAATCTGAGAGATTTCCTTTAGTTTTCTCTTTCTTCACCCAGGGAAAACTAAGTTACCTGCCCGAGTTCATGGATCTGGCTCCAGGCAGAACTTGAAATGGAGTATATCTCTTGGTTCCCAGGCCAGCATTCTTTTTCTTGTACCTAATAGAGATTTCTACTTTTGACTCTAGAAGTGTTAAGACCTCAGGTGCCCACTTAAAAAGGAGCACTTTGCATTGTTATTCTTTAAAATTTTAATGTAAAATAAGTTTGCAGATGTTTTCAATTATGGCAACAGACTAACAAGTAAGTTCCTGAGGGAACAAGATGTAGAACAGACATCTGGATAATAAGGATTCTAGAAGGAAGGAGGGGATACTTACTTTTGCTTCCATTCTGGATGTAAGGTGAACAAACTGATCAATGAAATCCTATTTTCAATATGGCACACATCTCTGGTGTGTTAATTTGTATGCATGTGTGTATTTTCTGACCAATACAGAAGAACAAAGCACTATACTTAATTCTTTTATTTATATGCATATTACAGAACTCTATTTAGCCTTTAATGTTCCTCCGAGGACAGATTTCTTAATTGTTGCATTATACTAATTCCAACTAACTAGATGTGAAAAAATCGGGCTGCTGGTTTGGGACAGACCTGTATACAACTCTCTAAGTTTCAATCCTTTAACCTGTCCTATTGGGTTATTCTGCAAGGTCCTCTGCTTCCATCTTAATCAGGATATTTCTGGATGAAAAGTAAATTAGTTTACCTTTTCCCAGTCTGATCAGAGTCTCCAAAGACCATATGAGGAATGCTTGGGTGGAATAGGTAGCAAAGTAAGGGACACAACCTTTGATGCAAAAGACTCAATACTAAGTGGCATGAAGCAGTGATTCTAGCTTCACTCAGTGCAAGCTGTGGATGTATATCAGGTGGGAAAATCAGAAGGAAGATTTCTAGAAGAGCCCAACTCTGGCTACTTTAGGCTCCTTTGCAGAGTTAATCACAAATCTCTACCTTCTTTGTTCAAACTATGCACGTAGTACGTCTGCTCTGTGTGCATAAGGAAAAGGGTAACCCAACGCTGTAGACTGCAGAATTGTACCCTCATATTAAATAAAATGGAAGTTCCTTTTAAAGATGAGCTTCGGTTCTGGAGAATCCCCACGAGGAAATCCACATGTCCTCTCCTGTCCAAGACCCCAGGGGCAGCTTTCTGTTGCAGAGCCCACACTCATCAATGCCTTACTTCTCCCCAAAGGTCCAAAGACTGAATTCATTTCCTGTTTCTGCTGCTTACTAGCCAGGGAAGATGCATAGATACTTTAAAACAGAATCGCTCTGAAGATTAAATGTGCTTAGCACAAAAGAGCCTGATGAGGGGCAAAAGGCAGATTCTTGTAGTGGTGTTATTTCCCTACTCTGCATAGCTGCTACCATTCATTCATTGCATATGTGCTCCTTTCTACCCATTCCAGCTGGAAAGGATAAGTCTTTTTTGCTGTCCCAAGAATATGTCAAGGGGCCCTTTTCATGCAAATCTATGTATAGCAACTCCTTAAAGGAGAAAGTATCTTGGGAGACAGAAATTATCAACAAATCTGGAGAGAGCAATTTAAAAAGTTCTCAAGACTATTATTATCAGATCTATTACTTTCTGACATTAAAAAAAAAAAGTATGGCATTTCATGCCTAACTACCATTACTCTTTTGTGATAACAAAGTCATTTTGAATATGAATAAGCTTTTAAATTGTTGCGCATAATAAAGAGAGGAGATTTAGTTGTGGTGGGGCAAGATATTTCTTGACATACACGGAATCGATTCTATTGATCCTCTTCTTCATCATCATCGAGGTCTCCTCAAGCATTTGTAGACAACCGCAATCAAGTGCTCTTTAAGCTCAACAGAGCGATTCTACTTCAATACAACTCCAAACCACTAACCCCACTTCAGAGTATCTCCCCTGCTTGATAGGAGAACATGATCCTTCAGCTTTGTGGCCTCCTTTCTCCACTTCAGACAAAACAGCCTGGCCATCTTTCCAGGAGCCAACAGCCATGACTGGAGAAAGAAATAGCTTGGGGGCTGGGGGGCTGGGGGACTACAGGCAATATGCTGACTCTACAACCTGAAGAAGGTTGGGAGCTGTAACTTGTAATAAAGCTAACAGGGAAAACATGGAAGGCAGGCTCTAGCCCCCCCCCCCCCCCTTTCTTGAACCAGTTAGTGTTCAGGTACAGTTCCAGGCCCTGAGGCACTGGCCAGGTAAGAGGGGGGGCCTAGGTGGGACATATGAGGGGGTGATGGGCAGGGGTGCTTCCTGACGGCCCTGGCATTGCCCTGAGCAGATGATTGCAGGCTCTGTCTATCCGCAGCTTCCTTCTTTCCTTCCAAAGAATCCAAACCACCTTCTTACTTCCTCAAGAGTGCAGCATGAAGTGAACGTGTGAGTGCCTCATGCGCCTTTGTAACCTGTCTTTCATGAGGTTTTCTCTCACTCAGCAGAGCTCTGTGACTGATTTGCCTTTATTTCTTGGCAGCAATCAGCATGTTTCCCTGCAGCTCAGCAGAGGTGCAAACCTGCTGCCTCCTGACTTTTGAACTGGAGACCAGACTTTTATGGAGGTCCTAGGGTGAGCTCTGCACTCTGTGGGTTCCTGGGAAGATGACAGAACCCTGAGATGACACCAATGATATGGTTGGAGGTGTTAGCGAGGAGCCAAGACTTCATGGCCCAGGGAGTCAATACCACACGTTTGAAGTTTTCAGCCTATGCAGACATTGGTATTACAGTAATGAGAGACTAGTATGTTGTGGTAAAGAAAAAAACAGAAGATCCAAAGTGTTGTTGAAGTGTATTCTCCTACATTTGGCTAATTAGGAATAGGAAGAACATTCTGAAATGTTTGAGATAATATATCTGTAATTATTAGCCTTAACTTTATGCCAGGCAAGAAAAGGAGGTGTTATAAAATTTTTAGAGAAAACACTCAAGTCATTTAAGTGCAGTCTCGAATTTTAAAAACAACATTCATTGTATTTGAAATTCTACCTTTAGTTTTGTGTTTAGTTGACTAATATCAGTGTGTTTTGTAATCCATGCTCTCCTTGTGCCCTCTGAATAAATGTTCCGTAAAGACAAGGGCAGTGTTTTCTTTGTTCACTTCGTGTGACCTGGAACTGGACGTTGGAGACAGCAACCAGAAAACAGAGCATGAGGCTGGGACAGGTTGGGGGCAGGTGGGCAATGCAGAGATCTCAGGCCCATGGAGTTGCCTTGTGAGGAACTGTCTGCCTTGTTTGCTTCCTTCCAAACGGAAAAGAATCCAACCTAATTTACTGCTCCTTAGGGAGAGCAGCCTGGAGCAGAGAAGGGGCTCAGTAAATTCATATTTATTGAATGAACAGATACAGGAGTAAAAATGGTTCTTTTTATAGATGGCAGGATAAACGATCCCCAGCCTAAGCCCTTCTCTCCCAGCCAACAGAGAGGCTGGTCCTCAGCAACATTATGAGTTCCTTGACTTTGGGGAAATTATCGTCCCGATTCCTGTTTCTGATGCCCCTCTGCCTAATTGCTGTGAGACTTCTTTCAGGTATTTAACAGCTTTACCTGTTTCTTCTCATCTATTATCAAAGTCTGTTCACTTAACAAAGCTCTAAGATCAGTCTCAGACACCTGCTGGGAATGGAAGTCACTTTGTTTCTTCTCACATCGTTATTTCTCTGTGCCTTCTCATCTCCCCACAGCTGGGTCTCAAATATTACTGGCCTGTAAGCGTTATACTTTGCCAGGTCAGAGCAATCCTGTCAGAGTCGGGTAATATATTAAAATCGGTAAAAACTGAGAAGATGATGATTGAGTGCTGACTGCTCCTCTGACTTTTCTGCAGTAAAGCATATCTAGATGTCCTAGGGAAAATCACTGATCTCTTACAGACCACTCTAGTCCTTAACCTATGCTACCCCTTCCTTGTTTGCCTCTTAAATTCCTAGTCCTGAGGATGGTGTTTCTGCACAAAACTAAAACAAAAACAAAACAAATAACAGCAAAAATAAGAAAAAAAAAAATCTCCAAACATGGCAGTCTACTGGTTCCTCAAAAAATATCCAGTTCATGAGAGTAATCCCTCAATTCCAAAACCATCATCTATTTTGAATCTCTCCATTTCTCTAAGCTCATTCCATTCCTGCAGGCCAAGCCACCAACCTAGCTTGGATGAATTCTGTGGTAAATCTTCACCACCTTCTCTGCATTTTCTCTGATTCTCAGTCTATGAATGGTCTCCAATCAAGAGATCTCTACACCACGAATCTGATCATGTCACTCATCTCCTACAGAGCCATGGTGGTGCCGGCTATCTCTCCAGCATCGTTAGCCTCCCACTACCCCAGGCACCACGGCTTGCAACATTCTTAGAGCAAAACAGCTCTTTCCCATTCTAAGGCCTTTGTTATAGATGAATACACATTCACCTTTATAATGGGAACCTTAGTTTCTGGTTTCTTTATCTGATACCTTTCTTCTTTTAGATCTACTGTTTTACCTTCCCAACCCATTCCTGTATCCAAATCTCCTCCTCCACCTCCGTTACTTATTTTCTGTCACTTTCATCATAGCCTTTTCACTAACTGCACTTATTTTACTTACTATCTGTCTTCCTCACTGAAATGCATGCTCCATGAAGACAAAACAATGTTTGTTTGTTCAGCATTTATACCAACAACACAACATTGTGACCAGCACAGTTGGTGTCCAATAAACATTTGTTGAATGAAGATATGAATGCATAAATAAATAAAATTAAAATCTAGCTTTCTTTGGTGGATATTCATGCAGATTTCCTTCATTCTGCACTAATCAATCTTTAGTCTCCCAAAACTGTGTACTGCATTATCATAACCTGGTTCTGGAAGAATCCACACACTCCTCTATTAATCCAAGTAAAACATCTTTCTCATTAAATCTAATGGTTTTCAACTCTTTGTACATTGTTTTTCCTTTCTGAATACCTATATATTTGGCTTGCAAATGGGTAAACTATCCTTTTGCCTACATATAATTAGTTTAGCGGACTTAGAGTCCCCTTTTTCTCTCAGGTGACACATTGCTTAAAATTACACTCAGAGAAACGACACAGAAAGGAGGGGGAAAGGACAATGAATTGTCTCTCCATTATTTTTTGGAACACTAGGACACTAGACTTTTTGTTTGTTTCATCAAAGATGCAACCAATATTATAACCTTTCACCCAAAAGAAAAAGAAATACTGTATACTGTATTTGGCCAAATCACAACTTGTATTGCTTTCCATTGCCATTAAGAAAGCGGACACAGACAGGGCCACTCACACCAATTGCAAAATAAAAAAAATAAAGAAAAAAAGAATGAAAATAAGTCTTATCTTCCTTTTTACCCTTCAGCCACTGTAGCCCCTTCTTGCAGCTTTGCTTCCACTGTGTCCTCATTTGTAATTTGATCCCATGGGATCTTGCTCTCAGAGAGCACTGGGTAAACCGCCATGGCGATTCCTTGGCATCAGGAAGAGCTGATTTAGAACATTGGTTGTGCCACTTTCCGGCTGAGTGGTTTCAGACAGTTTTGTCATTTATAAATGCTCTTATCAATACCTATCTCTTGGATTGTCATGGTAATAAAATGAGATACTGAATGAGAAGTAATAGCAAAGAGCCATAAACGTGGTAAATGTCAATTAATGTTTATCTATTTTTATTGATAAATATGTTTCAGTGTGGGATCCAACTACCAGAAGAGCCTTTAATTACCAAAATAACAGATGACAAACCTTGGGATATCAGGTACCACCACAGAATGTCGTTGGGGTAAGGGATGAGATTCTTTATGTGGGTTTTTTTTTTTTTTCCTCTAGCCCTTTCAAGACTTTCTTAGTATTTTCTCAATGCCTTTCTCTATACATGTCTTCGACCTAAATTCATGCAAGCAATTAGGCCCAAAGCAGAGTTTGTTTTACTCAATGGGTAATTCATAGATAAAATGTAGTTAATGGGCTACATTTTTACTTAAGAAGTCACGTGTTTGGGTACATGGATGAACTAGAGTTGACTGCCAGTCACAGGATGTATTTGTCTCATTCATTTATTGGAAATTCTTGCTGGGATGATAGAGATTCTTTGTCCAAAAGCAGGAGACCACATATACAAATGTTTTTGGATGAGGGCCCCAATTTTTGGTCTTGGCTTCCTGTATCCCTTTGGGCAGGGCTAGAATGAGGAAGAGAGTGCAGGAAGAGCCATGCTGCCATTCATTTACAGTATTTAATTGAATGCACTGTCTTTGTACTTTATCTGTTATTCTTGGCCCCTAGGGACACTGGGCAGTATGAGGTTCTAAGTCACAATTCCGTTCACTAAGTGTGTGCTGGAGCTTGTAATGAGTTTGTCTAAAGCCTTTCACACCTCTGCTTTCCATAAAAGGTTCATTTACCTTTCTGAAACAGAACAGAGCTGTTTTTAGATTTCCCTGATTTCCACAGACAAGACACTCCTGGGAGCCTGCTGTAGAAAGTGTTCACTAAGGCATATTCTTAGCTGACTGGCTGATGGGAAAATAGGGAAAAGCAGCCAGAAAGCCCATGTCCTATATGCTTCGTCCCAGCCTCGGAGTTATTAATTGTACATCACAGCATTCTCTTTCCTCTAAATACATGTCTAACTCCTTTATTAAAACTTCATACTAATTACTTCCATTGCATCCCTCAATGGGTTGATTCCATATGCAATGTATTAATTACTCTCTGCAAAGGCTCTAACATAAATTCCTCTGGTGTCTGTCCCTTATTGCTTCTTAAAACCGTGTCCTTTCATTCCTTTATTTGATGATAACTTATTCTAGCTGCTTTTCCTCCCGTTCTACCTTCATCTTGACACAGCAATCATATTGGTAGGGGAGATTTCCAACAAATATTGCCAAAAGTGAGTCCACATCCTTGCATATATCCATCTATTTCTGCAAACCATAAAATCTGCTGGACATTTTTTTTCAAAAGATTTTATTTATTTATTTGACAGAGAGAGACAGCCAGTGAGAGAGGGAACACGAGCAGGAGGAGTGGGAGAGGAAGAAGCAGGATCCTAGCGGAGGAGCCTGATGTGGGGCTCGATTTCAGAACGCTGGGATCACGCCCTGAGCAGATGGCAGACGCTTAACGACTGAGCCACCCAGGCACCCCCGGACGTTTTTTTTTGACAGGATACTGCCTCTCTAGGTCTTTGAAGGCTTGTGGATGTGAGTAACTAAGACCAGAATCTTGGTTCTGTATAATCCAACACATTGTTTCCAAGTAATGGAAGAGTGGGAAGTTGAAATAATAAAGGGGGAAGGGAGCATGAGGACAAAAGGAAGACAGATGAGAAAGGGGAACTCTTTCTGACAAGTGATGTCCCATATGTTTTACTCTTCAAAGGCAAGAAATAGGCAAAGAAACTCCTTGCAATGGTCACAGTATATCATACATTCTCTGTTCTTAATGATAATGGGTATCACCATATGCAAAATTGAAAGGGCTCAGCTGCAGCACCAGAGCATCGGATGAACAATCAGTTTCTTGCAATTATTCACTTCTTTTGCTCTTCAGAAGAAATACTTGTTATGTGACTCAGGTCAAAAGTATATAGAGACTTTTTAATGACCCAAACTGGATAAACATTTTGCCTTGACTGCATATAAATACTTTGAAAGACTGAGAGGCAATTCTGCATTTCTCTGATTTGTCCGTGTGGTGTGTAAATGTGACATCATTTTTGACATTTGGAAACTGTGGAATGTTTGGAAGACCACTATCCTAAAGATGTGATTGCCATTTTATTTCCTAGTAATGCAGGCTGATCTATAAATACTATTTCTTGGAGCGATTAACAGTGGTCAGTCAGCATGAGACCAGTGCTCCACAGGGTAATCTAGCCAGATTAGCATGAAGAATAAACCATATTTACTATTCCCATTGGCTTCAGAGCCATATAAAAGTGTCATAGACAATCACTGCACATGGCCAGAAAAGTACAAATACCAGATAAACTCAAGCTTCAGGGAAAACGAGACACTTGAGAACTGAGGATATGTAAAGGCACCATGTAGGAATCAGAACATATGGGTCCACCCTGATTTAATTTACTCCCTCCAAGCTTCAATTTTATAATCTGTAAAATGTAAACAGTATTTGCCTTACCAATATTTTAAGTAGCAGTTGTTTGATGAACATAATGCTTTAACACCAGGGAAATGAGTCATTGTTATCATTATCATTCATATTCATATTGGATCACTGCCTATTTGCAGATTAATCCTATATTTATGGCATTCCCCCCTTCATTTTGGAGGTAAGGTGCATATTGTCTAATTCTAGGCATCTATTGTTTGATTCCATTTCAGTTCAATTTAATTCTGTTCAAATCTGCTCTATTCTATTCTATTCTATTCTATTCTATTCTACTACTTTTGATTTCCTTGATTAATTAACTAATCACACTGGGTACTTGAAGTCTATAAATTAATCCTGAGAAACCTAGGAACCTTTTGGAAGTATCCTGGAGCTCATGTTTAATTGCATAGAAACAGTTCTTCTCTATCTATTCTGTAAAATAACTAGACATTTAAAACACCTCCCCAAAGATCTGTGTCTCAAAACATGGCCCTGCCTTGAGGAGCCCTTCATAAGAACCTGGGTCTGGAAATGGGATCACCAGTGCTTTATTGATGTTATATGCCCGAGGCAGCCTTCTAGAGAGTTTTTCTGTGTTGTATTTCACTATTATAACTCCATCATGGTCAATTAGCAAGACAGACTCCTGGCTTTTAGGCTTGAAAATGAGGCTTCTTGATTATTTATGTTTCTAGGATGTTATTGAGTAATTCAGCTTAGTAAAGAACTTCAATGTGTTCCATCATGATGACTGTAAATCCAGGTGTTAATACTCTCGCATGGCCCATCATCTCACTGGAGATACCTAATAAAGTGGCCATTAACCGACTGTATATGGTGATGTAAACTATACTGTTAGCTGCACTTCCCATTACCAAGAGTATCACTGTGGAGGTGGAGGAGATTATCTAGGTAGGGACTAGCCATGATCATAAAGAAGCCACAGAAACAAAGATGTTCCCTTTACCCAGTGAGAGTGTGTTTGCATAAGGCGTCAGGCCTGAAAGGTAGGTATGAAGGGAGAATTTGATATGTTGCATTATCAAATTTGAAGGATAAATTACTTTCACACCGCAGGCATTCAGCAGGTGTAGCATGCAGTGGCTTCTAGTGATGCTGGTTTGTCTCAGAGGGTATTCAGTCATTTTCCCTTTGGCAAATCTAGCATCATAGAGGACTGAACATCAGATTCAGGAAGTAAAGGAAACTTGTTCTTCCACCTATAAATACACCCAGAAAAGCTTCTGACATTGTAAATATTTGGGTCAGAAGTTGTCACTTAGTTTTATGCTTTTGGGGAATGGAAAAAAATAAAGAGCCCCGACGTTCTAAACAAAACAGCATGTGGGATACAGGAATAGTGAACAACGGCTAGACCGTGGCCCCGGGAATATGGCTTTCGCTCTTCGTTCTTCCTTCAGACTAACTTGCTGTTAGGGACTCATCATTTCCCTTTGGATCTCAGTTTCTTCTAAGCTGAGGGAAGTTGGAATTGACAAAGACAGGCCTTGGGTGCTATCATTGCCTTATCCTGGACCAAGGTAGATATTATTAATTCATTCTTTGAAAAAGTTTGAACCCAGACATGGCATCATGGTCCTTGACGCAGTACTCGGTGGAGCAGCTATCGCCGTGTGAGCACACACAGGACAGGGGAGAAAACTGCTGGGCTAGAGTTCCAGGACAGCTAGTCTTTGTGGTTATCAAAGTTACTCAATCTACTACCCACGTGGAATTAAAGGGCAATTCTCAAAATTATCCAAGCCTCTGTGCCCTAACAAGCTGATATTTGTAATGACCCAGTTCACGTCAGCATTGTCTCCTCTTTCTCTTCTTCTTTGCCCTCTTAACCTGCCTCTCCTTTCTCAATAACTTCTCCTGTCACTGGACACAGGGTTCTACAATCTCCAACGCAGGGGGAAAAAAAAAAGATCCTCTTAAGTTAGCCTGAGAAAGACACTGCTGCTCTGTCCTAAATAGCCTGAAATATTTGAATATTCCTGATCATTTGGCAGCTTTTCTACATACTTAGCCATCAAGAGTAACAGACCAGCAGTGGGCTAAATGCTGTGGGAAATTGAAAGAGTCAGCTGAAAGCATGGTCTCTGCCTTACTGGAGTTTATAATCTAACGGAGGAGAGAAAAATATATACAAAACACCCCAAGGAAACATAAAGTACTATAACAATATACAATCTTTAAAATAGCATCCATCCTACAAACCGGTGACAGATTAATCTTCCCCCAGCACTGCTTTTATCATGTCCTCTGCCTCTCAACAGTCTTCACAGCCTTATTTCTTATCACATTAAGTCCAAACTCCTCTGCTGTTTTTCAGGACCTCCTTAATCTGGCTTCACCTGGTTTACCCAAATTTATGTCCTGCTCTTTCCCCACCAGGCCAGAATGTCTCCAGACCTTTGGTTGTGATGTCTTTCCTTGCTTGCCTGCAGGAAGTATGGCCCCCGTTCCACCTTACATTTCAGTTCTTTGAATATTAGAATATTACCCATAATTCTATATATAAATACAAAACAACAAAAGGTCAAATCCGACTTCCTCCTTGAAACTATTTCTTGGTGGAGCAGGCCATACTGATCTTTCATTTGTTTGAATAACTGTACCAATATGGTGTCTATATTTATTTTTGGATCTTGGGCTTTTCACTTCTTACCTGACCTGTGAACTTGGTCCCTCTGAACTGCAATCTCTAACCTCCCTAAACTCTGTTGCCTGAACCATAAAATTGGGAAACCTTGAAGAATTACTGCGATAGCTAGAGATAATATATTCAAGGGACTGAGGATGGGTTTGGCTAATTAGCATTAAATAATTATCTTTAAATCACTTCAAAAATAAAAAAGTAGAATAATAGCAATGTCAAAACTGAGTCACCAATTTTTTGACACATGAGCAACGTTATACATTTCTTAGATTTAGGGAATACATATTTTGGGGGCTTCACATCCCCTTTGGCTCTTTGGGAACTGAACAGTTTTTGAATATGATTTTGCAAGCGAAGAAATATCAAGTACATCCAGACCGGAAGGCCGTGCCTTGCCACTGCTTTGCAAAACTGCTCTTCAGTTTTGAACTAAAGTATGCATGCCCATGGAGAAACAGGAAGAAAATGCACATTATTTTATCTTCCAAAACAATATATATTTGCAAATGCTGGCTCTGGCTCTGCCTCACACAGGCCATATGACTCTTGATGACTGAGTTCTAATGCAGAGTCTCAAGGAAAACCAACAGCACTAACTAAATAATTCTTCAGTTCCTCTGGTTTCCATTGTGCAATGATTTCATCAATCTTCAAAAAATTAGAGTTAGAATAACTCTCAAAAACTCTTAAGCTTTACAACAAATTATAAGGATACTACAAAGTCATAGTACTTCGTCAAGGTCCTGCTGAATTATTCCAAGTGCTCTAGAGGTCTGGCCAGTTTTACAAAAGATTACAGCAACTTCAAGCTTCTCCGTATGAAATTCTAGGTCCTTATGAGGGCCAACATACCAAACCCAGCTTCTGAAAGGACTCTCTTGCTTTTGTGTCTCGGTGTCTATACACACAGGGTCTGCGTGAGCGCTCGTGCTTTGCTGATGAGATTGCTGAGGGAATGTGGGGAGGAAACCTGCCCAGGAATCTCCAGTGATGAACAACACACCCTGTTAAAGGGAGTGGGGAAAGGACCACGCACATTCTCATGACCTTTTGTGGTGGGATGAAGGGCCCAGAAACAAGCACTTAGTCTGGCAGCTCTGACTCTACCTGCCTTTACTCAACTCAACCATTAAAAAAAAATGTCGAGGGCAAAACCTCTGCTATACTCATTGTTTGCACATCTGCCAGTGGGAGGGTAAGTTTTGAAAACGTCCTCATAAAAACCGAAGGCAAAGAGAGAAACGTCCAAGGAAAACGCCGGTTTTGTTAAGAGTGCCTCGCTTCCACCAGCTCATTCCAGATGCACAGCTGGCTGCCCTGCCACAGCCCCTGTCACTCTGGCAAAGCCTTCCTCGGAGGCTGTGCAGCCTGTCTGCTTCACATCCCCTGTGGTGCGTTAGCCCCTTTTTACTGTTTCCATGTTTATCCCAAGGAAAAGTAAAAGAGGAGACAAATATACGACATTTTTTGTTGAGAGCACTTGTGCAGTGTGAAGCAACATATCTACAGTGCCTAGTGATTCAGTTGGGAACTATAAGACCAGACTACATGCCATAGCTTTGGCCTAACTTTTATAGCTCAATAAATTTGGGGTTTGTTAATGGATCTGCTATAAAAGATTAAAATTCATTTATAAATATTGATTCACAGTCTATTATATTAGGATTATCTACAGATTAAAAATGAAAACTATGTTAAAACAACATTAAAGCAATAGATTCAGATCTTCTCTGCTTGGCACAAATCATCTTCAGGCTTGAGAGCAAAAGGAGAAAACAGGGAAACTATTATTTTGTTGGAGAGAGAAAAAAGAGTAAATCTTCTTAACGTCTTGGTCCAATATACATCCAGTTAAAGGGTCCCCTGATGAATATTTCTCCCTGTCTGACCAGCTTCAGACTTTTGCAATTGAGAGAAACAAGTATCATGTGAGCAAGAGCGTTCCAATTAATAATTTAATGGTAATAATCAAAGACAATATCACATATTTTTTAGGTTCATGTTACCTAACACTGGAGATTCAACTGACTTTGCTTACAAAACAAAAGTCTCCCACAGTCTACCTAAAAGGTGATTATTTTCATTCCTTTGACTTGTCAGTGCCTTGGACATGGTTACAGGCTTCGGACATTATAGAGCTCAGTCACCATTCACCAAGCAGACATGAACTTTCCTTCCAGTCTTTTCTCTTGCTTTTTATGGCTAGCAAAAGGTATGTCAATCTTGTGTTTATTGGTCAATAGCCAAGTTGAAGGTAATAATGCCTAGCATTTGCAAAGCATTTTATACTTTCAAAAGAGATTTCATTTATGATGTCCAGATGACCCTCACAGTTTCCATGGGGTGGGTATAGTTGATTTTAGCCCCAGGTCTAGATGAAAACATGAAGCAGAGAGAATGGAGTGTCTATTTCAGGCTATCCCATGATTATTTGCATCTGTTGCCTCTCATCTCCCCACCCTTGTCCTCTCTCAGTTTTCTCATTCAGGAGTCCATTCTTGAACAGATAACCTAAACAATGTTTTTTTTAAAATCTAAAACCTCACCAGAGAATTTCACGGTTCTTGCCAGGTTATATATAGTATCCCAAAGACAACTGACGACGTGACCACATGACTCCAGATCATACAATGCTAGTTTGTGTGTGAGTTGTGTGCGTGTGCACTTTGAATCTAGATATTTATTTATTTATTAAAAGATTTTATGTATGTATGTATGTATGTATGTATTTGAGAGAGATTGAGAGAGAGCAAGCATGCCCCTGAATCTAGACTTTTAATTCACATTCTTAGCCAATCATAGAGGATCTCTCCTGGGTTTGTGTGTGTCTGTTTGTGCATGTTGCATGTGCACGTGTATGTGTGTTTGTGTGTGTGAATAAGCAGGGAAATATAGTGATACCACATTATCTGTTCTGTAACTAATGTTGGTTTCAATAATTTTAGCTACTCAAGTAATATGTGGCTATGTCCTTCCTTAAAACAATAAATGAGAAAAATGTACATCTAAGGAAAAAGTTTTCTTTAACGAATCATCCCAATTCTCGCCCTTCGAAGAAGTATTGATTACTGCTCTTTTTACATACACGTTTATATGTATTTTGTGCATCTTTGTTTTATAGTAAATACATTACCCTTTGTGTATTATTCTGAGTGTTTTGTTTGATATTCAGTCAAAAACATATCTTGTCCATCTATAAATCGATTAATCCTTGTATCTATCTATTGGCTATGCCATAATGTGAATGTACCACATTTTAAAGTCATTTTCTTGCTAAATTAACATTTGCATTACTGCCAGATTTGCCCTCGTCTGAACAATGCTGGGCGAATATCCTCCTACATGATTCACTTTACACGTGTGCGTGATTTTCTAGGGCAGAACCTGTTAAGCGCCAGTGCTTCATAATAGAGTGCGCAGATTTTTTTATTTAAATAGCTGTTGCTCAAAGTACTTTTCTTCAGTGATTGCACCTAATGACATTTTCATCGGCCTTAGATTAGTGGATGCTATCCCCCCACATAGTTGCCACTGTGTGATCCTGACAGAACTTTTGATCTTAACACTTAGGAGTAATTGAAATAACAAATGTATAAAGCCATAAGCACCAAAAGCACACTATCATGTTTGGTTCCTGAGATGATATATGAGGTATGACAGCAAACTGGATGCCTGGAGGGGGAGGGGAGGGAGGAGATGCTTTAAATACCCTGGAGTGTGAGCGCAAGCTGAGGATGTTTCTCTGGGAGAAGGGACTCATGAACAAAAACATACAGCTCTTCTCGGATGTTTGAAAGGCTCATGCGTTGGAGCCCCCAGAATGCAGAACCAGGGCCAAAGCACAGAAAAGGGAAGGACAGCACATCAACATGAAGCCAGTGAAGCTTCGGGGATCAGGACCCTTCCCTTGCCCAGGCCAGACATGGGAACGACCCAGGCAATAATTCACAGGGTCATGTCCTTTCGCAAAATTTGCAAAGTGAGACATTTTTACCTCTTGATCTTTCCACTTTAACTTTCCTTCTGCCAAATTAGCCCTTAGGGCAGGTGACTTTAGGGTGGGTGCAGGCTTTTCCAAAATGTGCGTAAGAGGAAGTTAGTTTGCTGATACATGTAATGTGAATTTAGTAGGTCATACTTACATGATACATAGTCACGTCTGTGCGCGGTTAAGTTACTCCTAGGTGGGCTCCACAGGCTAGTTAACGTGTAACGATTGGATTTGTGGAACTCGAATGAAGATGATCACAAGGGTACACTTCCTGTGCATAAGCATCCACTAACAGGCTGTCACCTCCTTAACGTGAAAGCCGCTACTTGGCCCTCAGCTCTATCTTCACCTCCCTACCTGGTGCCAGCACACACTCGTTGTCCCGTTGTCCCTGGGGCTCCCTACTCTACTCCATTCAAATGACTCTCCTTGTCTGTACCAGGCTGTTCCTTTGCACATACTCTTCCTTGTCTAACGTGGCCTTTCCCTTTGCATCCCCTGTACAGGGTCTTACTAATTTCTTGATCCGACACAACATCCAAATATTGATGAAGATAAACTAGGCTACTATGAAAAGGACATTTATCACAAATTGGTCAATGTGTGTCATCAATTCACAGAGGATTTTAGGTTTGTCATGGAGCAAGCATGTGCATGTGTGCTCTCGCTCTCTCTCTCACTCTCTCTCTCACACACACTGAAATGCCTTGACATAGCTTGTATAGGGAAAAAACTTGAGAGATGTTCACCCTCTTAAGACAACAGTCTTAACAATTTATGTGACATCACAGACAACTAGGGAAGATGCTGAAAGAAAATTTAACAAACTATTAATGATTAAAAACCCATTTCTATCAAATCTCGCTGAAGGAAAGACTGCATTATCTTCTTATTCACGCCAAAAAAAATCATGTTACTAAATTGTTGACACATGGAGAGGTGTTCAAAAGGCCAGCAGTCAGAAAGTTTCAAGAAAATAGTAGGTAAGTGTGCTAGGCAGTGAATAAATAAATATAATAAATATACTATTTTTTCTGGATTTCAATAGCTCTAAAAATACATAATATATTGTGGTTTCACTTATCATTTTAAATAAATATTAACTTTCAAACCTGATTTTGTATTTATGTTTTAAATCTTTCCCTTAAAGAGGGTCACCAAAACTACAGGACTCTAGTTCTATGATACTATCTAGTTCGATATTATCCTGGAGAAGTAGATAAATTTTGATAATTTTTAAGGATGCATGTTGCCTCCCTCAGGAGTCAGTGAGCCTCACATATCTGGAATAAACTCGAGGTTGGATCAGTATCAGCATGAAATTTAATAGAAAAAATTTATAACTAGTTGAACGATCAAAATTCCATGATTCTTTTAAGCTGCTCTATATCTCCATTTCTCAACATAAGAAAGATTATCTTAAGAGAAGAGATTAATTACATCCAATGACTCTTTTCACAAGATAAAAGGGAAGAAGAAAAAGGAGGAGGGGGACAGGGAAAAAGAGGGGGAGAAAAAAGGAGAAGAAGAAAAATAAGAGGAGGAGAGGATGAAGAGGAAGAGGGAAATATACTAATTGTATTTCTGCAAGGTAATCTTTCTAGAGTGAAATTAAAATTCTGTGGACTGCATATATGACTGTACAAAACAGAGGTGCCCGAGTGTGCACATACAGCAAGTTACCGAGAGTTCTCTTCTCCTCCAATTTAGATATTACTCAAAATTCACCAGTTCAGAGGGAAATAGCACCCTGTTCCCCTGGCGTTCACTCTGGGTTGCCTTTGGCAAAATGCTACTTCTCTTTCTTATATTAGGGGAGAGAAAAAAAAAAAGATTTTCCAAAGCATGTTTGAAAAGGCCCAAGGGCTCTTGAATATCAAATCGCTGATATTAAACAACATGGATGATTGAAGTGTAAATGAATTAAAAAAAAAACAGGATTTTTTTTTCCCCTTTACATTAAATATCTTTAGAAAGCTAAGGGAAGAGTGAGCTAACTATGCGAAAAATGCTCTGAAATATTTGATGAACAAAAACCAAACTCTGCTTATCTATGCACACAAAGTGCACGGGCATATAGAGAAGCACTTGAGTAGATGTGTAAAGATAGAGCAAGGTTGTATTTATTTTACAGCCTGAAACGCTTTGATGGGGAAAATTTTGTGATAAATGTTGATAGAATGGGGAGTGATTTGTTTTGTCGTTCTGTCTCACCTCTGTTTTCTTAGCGAAAATGGCGTTGGGAACTATAGTCAGTTGATCTGTCAGGTTTGGTTTTTCTTGCCACTACTGCCACCGCTATCACCCTCCCCTCGCCAGGACTCTTACCGTCTTCCTGCTTCGCAGGAGGCTACAGCCGATCAGCAAGTGGGCCACATGAATGCAAACACTAACTTCAAACCTTCCTACTGCAAAAGGGCAGTTTTTCCACGTGGATCTTGATGTAAGCATCCAGGTGTACAAAGGCACATACCCTCATGGCCCACGCGCATTAAGGAAACATACAGAAGGCATTTATTCATAGCTGATAAATCCAGCTGAAGTTCAGGTTCATAGAATTCTCCAAAGAATTTCTGAATTCCTAGCATTTTTTTGGAACTAGCAATATGCAGTATCCTTTGATACTTTTTGCTTTCCTCTTCTTTAATCTTGTGCATTTTAAGTCTGGCAGTAGATGGAAGAGAGACACGTCTAATATTTGAATCATGAAATATTATGGACAATTTTCACTCTTCAAAGTAGATGTGTATATTTAAGTTTAGCTTTTGTCCAAAGTGTCCTATGTTTTAATCACTTTGAGAACTGACTTGATCACAATTTCAAAGTTTCGTTTATGTCTCAGGCTTTTCTTTAAGTTCCCTTTTCTAGAAACTAAAATGAATATTAATCTTGTTCTGATCAGGGACAGCATAGGTGCATTTAAAAAATATGCATGGGTACCTTTGGTTTTCACAATGACTAGGCCCGAGGAGTGGCATTATCCTGCAGCAAGAGTCTTGAGGCTGCACAAGGAAGAAGTGCTTTGCATCCCGTGTTAGTTTCCAGTGTTCCACTGGATAGCCATGCAGGCGAAAAAGCAGTCTAGTAATAGTCAAGGCCAGAACACAACTCAGTGTTAGACTATAAACTCAGAACATTATTTTCTCAGTGATAATAGGCACAATAATGTCCAGAAATGCAACTATGCTGAAAATCAAGGGTAGATGTCATTTTGTTTTATTTAGAACTTTTCCAAGAGTTGTCACCATTTCAGTAAATCATTCACTGCTACTGCTACTGTGGATGGCATTTGAGCTGTCCAGAAAATATACCTGTATCTTCACTTGCAGTTGTCACCAACACATTGCACGTGACCTCTGCATTGTGCCTTCTAGGGTCAATGTGCATGAGCATTTATAATTTGAAATCACTCAGTGGCTTTTCTTTTTAAAAATCACCTTACTATTACTTTCTTCTTTCCATTTTTTTAAAGTTATGATCTTCATAAGTTCAAGTATCTCTGAATTTATAACAGGATTTAGAGGAACAGTATAAAATATGTGGTGTAAAAACAGGTCATTAGGTCTGATAGGCACAAGACTCACTGTTCAAGAGGAAACCTGGCTTTGCCAATGATACTGCTTCTCCAACAGTCCTTTCAAGGCATGACTGGTTTCTCCCTCATATCCACTTACCACTGAGTGGGTGATAAAGAGGCAGATGTCTTTCTCTTTCTCTTCTCCCTAATCTCAGTCCATCAGATTGAAGAATCTGCTCCTTCTCACTGTTGCCATCCACAAGCTCTCGGAGGCATTCTATTTCATTTCTGCGATATTTTTGCTCCCGGTTCCTTCTCATTCTATCCAGCAATTTCATTTCATCCTGCACTATAGCTTCTGTTTCCACCTGGATGATGTCTCCAATACCCTGTCCTCTGGGTTCTTTGTAATCTCTCTTCTGCAACCATCTTGGATTTCACTGTACCTCTGCTGTTGGCAGACATCGTTACACCTTGGCCTTATGAACATAACTGTCCTGTAGTGCCCCCCATTTTAAGAATCCCATTGTCTGATGACCATCACCCACCTTTCCAGCTTATACTCTAACCATCAGATTTAGTAAATCTTTGATCTCATAAGGACCTATAATTGATTCTGCCACCTTTCCAGTGTTCCTCACTCCTTCCCCATGTTCTCATTTCCTTCCTTATTTTAGAATCCATCTTCATTACCATTTCCTTGTTTGCTCTTTCAACTCTCTTGATCCTCTTTCTCTTTATTATACTCACTTGGGGTGAAAAAAAAGCTAAGTTTAGTTAAATCCAGCTCCTACTTACTCTGAGCCCTAGAGCCAAAAACAAAACAAACAAAAAACACATAACCATGCTGACTGATACCATTTTAAATTTATGGTCACCAGTCTCATGGGGATCTTTGGTATTGCCTGGCAAGGCTGAAATATTTCCCCTTCACTGACTGTTTCTTGTGGCTGGAGGATATTTTCTCCAGATATCCTAATGGCTCTCTTCCTCATCTCTTTCCCTGAGAGCTCAGTGTCACAACATCAGTAAAATCCATCTTGACCTTTTTACTTAAATTAGTGTGCCCAGCCTTATTAGGCACCCCCTAATCCTGTTTTAGCTTTCTCCTAACCTTACTACCATCTAACATACTTCATATTCTACTTATTTGTATATTATGACCTCTTCAATCACATTAAAAAAGGAAGTTTGACGAGGGCAAAGAATTTTCCTAGAATAGTTCATAGTACTACTTTTGTTTATATGACTGCCCTAGCTTTCGAAGATGAAGAGATCAGTTTCCTTTTTCAAGCCATCTCAAGTGTTCTGTGGTGACCTCCGTCTCAGGAAACATCATTGGCCAATTGATGTCTAAGGCCTCCATAAGAAGTTTTAAGCCTTTATTAAAGATGTTATAGATATCTGCATGCCATATTATAATGCATCTCCTCTCAATTCTTTCCATCCCTTTCACCATAATAATCTATAACCCATAATGCACAAACTCACTTAACAGATAGGAAAGTCAATTTGATGATGCTTTCCTGTTGCTGGCATACTTTGGCATTCTGTGATCTATAAGATTGCTGATTATTTTGCATGGATTCCAATTTTTAAAATCTTTCCAAACTTCCCATTATGATATTTTGCATTACCATTTATGTTTAAGATGCCAAGTCACCTAATATTATATTTTGTTACATTGCATGTCTCTATATCTATATGTATATGTCAGATGGGGAAAATAAGGTACCTGTCTAGCTAGGCATAAAGAACTCCATGGGATGGGCAAAGGTAATGGTATGAGCAATACTAAAGGAGAGGGAAAGCATACAGTTTCTGCAAGGCAGCCATCCAGGGATGGGAGAGTGGGAGAGAGACAGATTCCAAGATGAAAGGCCACACCTAACCAGGATGTATGCCGGGCAGCTCACAGGAAATTACTTCAGAACCAAATGTAGAAAATTCACCACCAGAAAGGTCCTTAAGTCAAGCATTAAGAAGCAGAAGAGAACTAGAAGATGGGGGAATGAAGCCAGAAATTATAAACTGAGGGGTGAATGATGTGTAGAATCAAACTGAGAGGAAAAAAGAGACCACAATAAGAAAAGGAAGGTTTAGGATGGATTTGAAGCATGTCTTACAGTGATTATGGTGCTCATTTCATTGGTGGGTAGCCAAAGCCTATTAGGTGATAGAATGATGTCTTTATTGCATTAGAATCATGCTGTGTACAAGTTCTCTGGGGAAGATAATTATTGATGAATGTATGAGTACTACCACATGCCTAGGACTAGAGAACACATTAAATCTTTCATAAAGAAGTGTAATGACAGAGTCTTTCTTCATAAGAAGATAATAATCTAGTTAGGAAAAAAAGACAAGTTTTATACATGGCATGATCAGCAAACTAGCTAAGGTATAAAATAATGTTTAAATCACATGATAGGAAATAAGCTAAACTCATTATCATCATTGACAGTATCTAAGTTATATATGGCATTGAGGAACTGTCCTAAGAGATAGGGTTCCGATAATAAAGTTCATCTTATTCCCCAGAGAGGGATCACCGAGTAAAGAGAAGAATAGAAAAATCTTGACCATGCAGATTATATGTGCTATTCAAGTTGCTACATGAGAAATTTTGGGTGGGACTGGTAGTGAGGCTTCTAGGTGGCAGTTGGTTCTTGGTAACCAATGATTGAGTCATAGTTCAGAGTTCTATTCAAGGCAATGTAAGGGACACCAGAAACAAGGTCTGACATTGGGGAATGACAGGAACTAGGTTAACAAGTTAGGAATCATGTGAACATGCTGAACTCTGCACGGGGACCTGGGCAGCAAGCCAACATGGGAAAAGGAAGGCCCAAAAAGGACCGGTCAAATTTTTAACGTTGGAACATGAGGCCCTAATGTGCTTCCAGAGCTGACTGTCTGTGGTTCGGGGATGAGATAAGCCTGAGCTATTTGGTTTGTTAATTTGTTAAAAAAGAAAAGGGTGGGCAGGAATGGGCACTGCTTGTGCAGAGCAGATAATGAAGGAAACAAAAACTCAAAAGTAAAGATCAGTGACAGTTATAGGCATCAAGGAAAGCCCCGTGTAAGAAACATGGTTTGAGGCTAACCTTAAACAATGAGTAGAAGCATAAAGGCTACAGGAGAAGTTCATGGAGAAGAAAATATTCAAGTCTCTCAAGTAGACAGCAGGCATCAGTACCTTCAAATAAAATATGGAAGAATATTAGAACCATCATGGCCATGAAATGGTGAGAAGGCTTAGCTGGTGAATGACAAGGATGACCATATTACTGATTCATTTTCAGACAGATCTAGCACATTGTTGCTGGATTTGGATGTCACTCTTCTTCAGTTCTTATCAGTCTGGCTGGGCAAGCTCTGTGCTCAGGCAGGTGCATAAAAGCTCCTAAAGTAAACCCATACACAGTCATTAGGAAAATGAACCAGGTCCCCGGGGAAGCATTGTGATATACAGTGTCTGAGCTTCTTCAATATCCTTATGTAATAAGGTACCTTATAAATGTTATTAGCTGCAGGTTTTATAGCAAATTTTATGCCATTTTGATTATGATGCTGCTGGATGACAGCTAGTTTACGTTGCTTAAACATCCTCCGTATCTAATGTCGAAAGGGAGCTAATTAGCTGTAACCGTGAAAATGGCTGTGTCATGTGAAAGGGAAAGTATGTCGAGTAAATTTCTTTACCCCGGGACTGAGAATGTTATACAATGATTACCTTCAATTTTAAAACATTTAGGCAAGCTAAAAGTCACAGAAAGGAAATTAAAAAATGAGAATGTATAACTGTTGTTTTCTAAATACATTTTTATTTGTAGCAGGCATTCATGACCCAAATTCTTTAATGGTTTACAGCCCAATGAATCACTTTCTCTCGGTCACCAAGTCCATGGGGTTGTATGTTTATTAATGTTTCCTGATGGATCATCAGTCCATATTTCTTTAGAACATCCTCGACAACATATTCAGAACATTATTTAAGACTCATTATTCACTGAAATAAAACATGCAAAAGCACAAGTTGGGTAGTGGGGATATTTTATTAGTGTGCGTTGTATTCTAAGTCCCTCATCAACATAAAACACTGTAAAGAGTCTATAAATCTAATTAAGGGCCTTAGAATAAGAAAAAATCACCGAGTATTTAGTTAAGATAGGCAAGCCTTATGCAGAAGGAAATTCTTTGTTGCAGTTACAAATGGCAATTGAAAAATCCTTTTTTAACACTTAAATACAGAATTGACTGCATATGTGTTTACCATAAAACAAGCATAAGCATGGGAACCAGGTAAAGGCCACTACTTCTTTTGTTGTAGAAACTACATTTTCACCCAAGAAAATGATGTCAAAGGTTCAAAGGCATTTACTGCAGATTTTCTCATGCACCATTTAAAAAGGCACTTCTTCAAGAAATATCTTTTCCCTTGGTTTGATAGGCAAGGAAGCTGACCAGGTGGGGGTCAAATCAATGGGGGGAGGGAGATTTTGGGAGAAGGGGTAAGAATGGGGATTTCTTTCAAGACAGCCTCTACCATACCACAAATTTGTTTGTAAAAAACTAGAGGTGGCAAACCAGTGGTCTGGATATGGCCCACAGACACATTTCATCTTTAACAGCATACTAATATTTTTAAGCAAAAATTTGAAAATTGGGAGACTTCACATAAAAAGTCCATTTCTGGCTCCTGTGAAGCTCTGGCAACACTAAGCCTGCATTCCATGACAATGAGCAGAAGTAGGTCCTCTGCACTCCAGCCTGCTGCCATCTTGCCCCTCTCTATCATCCCCAGTGTTGATACATGGTTTTATGAGCTGCCTGACCTGGATGGGCCTTCCCTTCAGGAAATGCGAGACTCTCTGACCTAGATTTGATAGCTGAGAGGTCACACTCATAAATTCTCTCTGAACAGATAGTATTGTTTACTAGTGACCCTTTGACTCCCATATATGGGGAAGTAGTTGGACATTTCTTTCCAGAAAGAAAAAAAAATATGAACAGTGGATGTCCATTCTGCCATTGAGGTCATCATGCTTTATTGGATTCTTTGTCAGTAACAGAGACAAACACCTAAACTTCAGAAAATGAATGAATAAATGCAATTGCCAAACAGACATCTATTGAGCCCAAGTCCCTGGGCATACTGACCTTTCCACAGAGTGATTAAAATGTTAGTTACCTAATTAGTTTAATTTTCAATTTAGGGCTGTTTGCCTCTAAAATGTCCACTCTAACCCAAGTTCCTGGTGTCTGACATTTGACAGATAGTGATGAATCCCTTAGGATAATTTCCTCATGCTTAAAATAAACCCTCTTCCAAAAGCAAGGGAGTAAACTCTAATGATTTCTGATGGCTCTCTTTGGGAGAGAGAAAGAACGAGTTCAGGTAGCCTCAGACAGGGAAAGAAGTGGGAATTAATAGGGAGAAAAAGGAGACATCAAAAGGAAACTGTGGGGGCACCTGAGTGGCTCACTCAGTTAAGTATCTGACTCCTGGTTTTGGCTCAGGTCTTGACCTCAGGGTCATGAGATCAAGCCCCACGTTGGGTTCTGCCCTCAATGCAGAGCCTACTTGAGATTCTCTCTCCTTCTCTATCTCCCATTTGTGCTGTCTCTCTCTCTCTCAGATAGATAATAAATCATATATATATATATATATATATAAATATATATAAAGGAAACTGTGTGGTACTAAGTAGAGTGAGACAAACTTGGTCCTGTCTATCTACCTTGTTCTTCATGGCCTTGAGCATTTTTTTTTTTTTTTTGGTTAGTATCAGATATGCCATAAACACTGGAAATTGTTTTTAGCTTGGGGCAGAGCTCACCAGGTAGTGAAAAGACTTAGCGAAGACTTTCACAGTTCCATTTTTCACAGACCAAATGAGGTAGAGGATACTATATACCTTTATATCCAGCTCTGTGACTGTCAGTGATGAACACAAGTGAATTGTAGAGTATACGTATGTGTTAAAAAAAATACTAAACTACATCTCAATACTAGGTCTTCTGGATTTAGTCCATTTATTGAAACATTCTGATTTACCTCTGGCAAAAGAAACCAAATTCATGAAGAACATACATCTAACATCACTTTTGTATAATATCCAGGTAAGCAAGGGACAAGAAGAAAATAAGCCAATCAACTTAGTGTTTTATGTAAATTGACACCAGGCTACCTATTTTGATTAGTTTTTTCCCCAGACCGAGCACTTGTCTTGGAGTCATATATATATAACATGGTGCTCATTCACTTATCCCATGAAAGGTGCCACCATCAGCAATGCAGCAAATTCAAAGATGACTGAAGCAAGATTTCAACCCTCAAGACACTTACTAGACTGCAATAAAACCCATGCATAAATTGCTATAACATGATTTGACATAAAGCAAGTGTTATGTAAATGGTCCAAATAAAAAAACTTGTATTTTTTTAAGGGAGAACAGGGCCCACCACAATGCTTGACACACAGCAGACCCTCAATAAACTTGTGTTGAATAAACGAATGAATGAATGAATGAACAAATGAATGAGACACACTATTTCCAACTGGGATGATCAGGTAATGCCTTATGGCATTACTAAGCACTGGTCTGTGGAGGATAGTAGAATTTTCACAGCTGGAAGTAGGTAGTAAATAAGAATACATTCTAGATGGAAGCAATGACATAGAAGAGAGTGTGAGAGATATTTTGGGAACAATGAGTAAGCAAATTTGGCTAATGGAGAATACTGGGAAAGTATAATGGAATAGTAAAACTACAAGTGAGGAGGTAAGTTAGAGAGAACCTATGGATATAATACATTATTCAAAATAAAGACAAGCTTGAGAATGCTGGAGATGAAGCTTTGTATCGAATATATATTAAAGAATTTGGGCAGCAGCATACCAAGACAGATACCCAAATCTGTTTTTGGTCTTTTTTAAAAATGTCTTTTATCCATGATATCATACTGTTGGAACTCACAAAAGGCCAACAGTATGTGTACCAATAAATAACCCCAGAAGATATGTGGCTAGAATGTATTTGCTATACCCTTTAATTTTCCCTACTGAATCACCGTATGCTTGATTTCAAAAACTGGTTAACTTAATTTTTCAAATTATTTTAACTTACAGCTTCAGATACACAAGCTTAACCTCAACATAAATAATCGAACTGGATAATGAGTGCTGTGTAGTCACAATAAGTTAAGTATCTATAATTTTATGTTTTTAACTAATTATTTTATTGTTAGGTAGACATTTACATAAATGATCATCGATTGTTTGTTTAAACAGTAATTTCCCAAATCTTAAGTTTTTCCTCTTGTTTGTTGATTATACTGTCCTATATGGAGTAATTAAAAACAAGCCTTTAGGGGCGCCTGGGTAGCGCAGTCGTTTAGCGTCTGCCTTCAGCCCAGGGTGTGATCCCAGCATTCTGGGATCAAGCCCCACATCAGGCTCCTCCGCTGGGAGCCTGCTTCTTCCTCTCCCACTCCCCCTGCTTGTGTTCCCTCTCTCACTGGCTGTCTCTATGTCAAATAAATAAATAAAAATCTTTTAAAAAAAAAAAACAAGCCTTCAAAAGACAAACCACTTAAATCTGACTTTTGAAACAAAGCAGAAAACTTACTCAGAGAAGAACGGGTATAGAATGTAGACCAAATAGGCAATTTTAAATTTCATGTGCCTCTTCTTATAATCTTTGTCAACACTCCAAATCACAACAGAAAAGTTTAGAAACACATTCACAGGAATACCCAGAAGTTAGTTTGGTTAGCTATTCTCAAACTTTCTGGTGAGTTGTCCCTCTAGCTATGATAATTTGTACAATTCAGTTGTTTTATGGGGAACGGGTTGTCTGTCCCTGGTTGCTGCCTCGTCAGTGAAATGTTTAATAGTTTTCTCTTGCTCGAATAGGGCCCCAGTGAGAAATGAGACTCCTGTGCAACTTTTGTAATTAAAAAAGCACATATCTCCAGAGTTCTGACCAACTGCCTCATATTCCAGCAAAACAAACAAACACCTTATGCACAATCTTTTGAATGCACCAATTACAAGCCCACTGTTGACATTTGGCAAAAGAGTAAGAACCTTCTAAAAACAGGTACCCCTGCAATTCCTACAGCATCAACGCATAGTGCTCTAATCTTTACTGATCATTTTATTTCCTTTCTGAATTTCTTTTTCTTTTTAATTAAATTATTCATTATTCTATTAAAGGTACCTGCTCAGATAAAATGAGAACATTTCTAAAAAAGGAATTTAATGAACAGAATTAAGAAAGATACAGACTTGTCTCTCTTTTTATTGCCCTAAGTATTTTCTCTTATGTTTCATAATTTGGGGGGGTAAGTTCTGTTTTAAATAAATATCAGAACTGACCCGATGAGGGACACAATTTCTCCAAAAGAAGAACAAGAATCCCAATTGCAATATATCCATTAAAACGTCCCCACAAACTGTTCCAATCTAAATGATCTCACGCTGCCGTGTCTTTCCAGCCTTATTGATTTGAAAAATAACAAACAAGTATAAATGACATTTACAGCTCTTAATTGGTGTCATTAGCGGGTCTTATTATTCTGCAGGACAAGCACTAACCCTTTATTGAGAATTCAGTGATGCAGGTCTGCTTGGGACTCATCAGCCTTAAAGACAAGTAATAAAACAGCTGAGTGACTGACTTAGAGCCCTATTCATCAACAAAGGCCACAGGCAGCTGGGCCCTATTTTCTCTTGATTTGTTTTATGCAGTTATTTAGACCTTGGAACTCCAAAAGGAAAAAGGCACAGCAATGGGAGGAATTTGAATTGATTTCTCAAACCCTTCAGTCTTAGCAATCCTTGGGCCAAATTTTAGGGTTCTTATTTGTGTTGCCATTCTGTGCTTGCTCATTAATTGATTCAAATAGCCACAGAAAACAATGGGTAGGCGGAGATGGGGACATCCTCTGTGTCCCCCATGTAAAGTCAATTTGGGCACCCACCAGGTTTCTACTGAGGAGGTAATGGTTTATGAAGGGGTTTTTGCCTCTAGTAGGGTTCAGGGCCTAATCTTGGGTTTTCCAGGTTCAGGCATCTCTAGAAAGATGTTTGGAGAAACACGGCCTTCCTGGCTCCTTGAAGTTATAACTGCTTTTCAGCAGGGCCACTAGCTGGCTCTTGATAATTAAAAGAGCCTCATCTTCTTTAGACTTCTCATGCTTCTAAGCCAGGTAAGGGTCAGGGGACACCTATGTAGGTTTTTCAGGGCCAGTCATCTCGTCAGGCTTTGAGAGCTCACTGACCTCCCTGTGCGATGATCTATGGCTCCCACATACTTTCTCTTGTGATTGCCTTTTGATTTAATTTAGGCTGGCCGCTTGTTCAGAGAGTTACTGACGTCTACTTGGATAGCTATGATGAATCAATGTTTGTTTTTCCTTTTTTTTTAAATCTTTCATATTAACTGCAAGGTGACTGCATCTTGATATCTAGGTAACTGTTTCTTCTTAAGTTAAAAAAAATTTCAGAAAGGTAACAGAAAATGTGCATCCTTCAATCTTATAACCCGGTCTCCATGAGATTGACCGAATAATTGAATGTAAATAGTCATGCATGAAAATCTAACAGTCTATGAATCAGGTTCCTTAGAAATGAGTTACACAATCCATGTGTAAGGATTTATCTCTTTTAATTTCCTAATTAATTTGCCATTGAAATCTCAGCTGAGAAGTAGTATCTGGTTTTCATCTACAGCCTCCTTTTCACCTAGCTGCATAAACTGGGCTGTATTGAAGCAAAAAGTAGGTCAAGTAGTGCATACTAGACAAGTGTCTCCATTAAAAGCTGGACCCTGCTCCTTCACATTCCTCTTCAGTACTCTTTCCTGCCATTAGACTTTTGTGTAATGTGACTGCTCAGCCTTGCTCTCACACTTCATCGTGGGGGTCTGCCGTCAGCTCAGAATGACATAGTCAAATTAATAATCCAAGAATTTAAGAAAAAAAATTCTACATTACATACCCAGGTTCTATTATATGAGACTGGGGGGAAAAGTGTATATCAAGGAATCAGAGACCATTTGATAGGCTGGTTCAAATTGCTATTCAAAAATTGAAAAAAATATATATTATATAAAAATATATATTCCTGCTGAGTAACATATATACATTTCCTTACAAATATGAAAATTGGATGTAAATTTCTGCCCAGCCGTGAGGTGTTTACATTCCATAAGGAAAGGGTGGATGCCTTTTTTTTCCCATTCTCGTTTGCCTGCCAAAACCAAGCTTAGAGTAGTGTGTGTTCCATGCGGGAGCCAATGTTATGACTTGTCTACGAAAAACAGGGTATAGGTGACAAACGCAAGCTGTTGTGTGCTTCCCGCTGTAGATCTGTGAGCACCCAGGATTCTGCACTCCTATTCTGGTGGTTTAAGTGCAGGAAGCTGCATGTCTCTATCAAGATGGCATGGTGACCAGAGCTGGATCTCTTCTACTCTCTTGTGCAAAGGTCAGTCACGGATCTGAAGACAATCTTAGTTGGTAATGAAAATTCCAAAACCCAAATGCAGTCCTTCTGTTCTTTCTTTCACTGATGCCAGCAGGAGAGGAGAGGTCTTACCTAACCCTGCATAGCACTCCCCAGTAGCCAACTGTTGACAGTCTTCTCCAGAGAGCTTTGAGGCAGGCTTGAACAGAAGTGGTTCTAAGCCATGGTCAAACAGGAGCAGCAGAGGGAGAAGAAGGTGGGTCTCTGTATCAGAATCCTCAACCCTCTGCTCTTGGTCCTCAACAGCTTTTTTTTCAAGCTCTTGCTGTTCAGCTTACCACTCCATTTCTCTGTTTAATTTATCAAAGTTGGTTTTTATGTATTTCTTTCTTCAGACCAGCTTCCTAATATTTACATAGTTTTCAAACAGACAAATACAAAGGAAAAAAATGTCTTGGTTGCCCTAATACGTCACCAGCAATTCTGCATTCTGTCAAAGTTATATCTACCCAGAATTTATCAATGCTTCTTAGAAATTATTTTTATTATCAATTACCATCACTATAACTTCTATTTGCCTAGTATTTGCCATGGCCAGGTGCTATGTTAAATGGATTATATATGTGATTTCATATAAGCTACACTAAAACCTTCAGAGATGGGTATTACTACCCTTAATTAAAAGATGAAAAAATTGAGACTCATGAAGATTACATAATTTGCCCAATGCCACACCAGTGGTGAGTAGAGACTAGATTTTAAAGTCCATGCTCAAATTCAGAGCCCATGGTTTTAATCACTATTCTGTAGGGTTTTATCTGATTAGAAACATTAATCAAGGAATCATTTTAGACATTCCGAACACAAGGTTCTTAGACCCTTAGAGATATATAGATGATCTTTCTGGGACTGTGAGTCCATTGAAAGATAAATATGTGCGTGAATGTTTAAATGTGGGATGGCACTCAGTAGATTCTCGAAAGGACCCTAACCCCAAAATAGCTGTAGAACACTAAATTAGTTTTACTGCTCTCAGGTATTAATGCGGAGAGGAACACTGCAATCCTGGGTGCTCGGTGCTCAAGTGCATCTTTTCAGATGGAGGTACTGGGAAGCTGGTGGAAAATATTCACATTTAATCAGATGCTGTAAATTGTGAAACTTGAGGAGATATACAGTGGAGATCAGTGCTTCATTGCACCATGAGAGGGCAAATGATTTTAGAGGAACACTATCACATCAGTACATGAAAGGGTGATTAGACAGACAGGTTGGACAAAGCCAGAAGCTGATGATGGAAGCAGAGTTGTAGAGGGTCTGGGGCACAGGTTCTCAACCCTAGATGTATAACAGTTACCTGGAGTCTTTTTAAAATGTCAATGGCAGGGCACTATTCCAATTCCACAGAACCAGAATTTTGGAGATTGAGTTTAGGTATTTTTGGCACAGATCAGATTGAGGATTACTGATCTGGTGGATTGCTCTTCCAAGACAGGAGTACAGGGTCTTCGGGGGAAGGATTATAGATAGCTTTCACTGTCGAAATCTTCTCTTGACTTCCCACTGTGTCCCAAAACATAAACCACACACACACACACACACACACACACACACACACACACACACACATCCTCTGTGATGTCATCTGCCTACTATTTCCTCCTTGGCTCGCCCATTAAACCTGTACCACAATATTTCAAATAAATTAATTCATTCTAATTTGCAAATGGCAGATAACTTGTTTCCTATCTTTCCAGAGATATTTAATTTTTAACAGGAATGATATTCACATGATGAAATTTCTAGCATCTAAAAATATAGTTTGTCTATTCCCTAGAACCTACACATCACATTTGCATGGGAATTCACATGTGGTAACAATGGTTATGAGGAGTCATTTAATGAGCTGACAACAGCTTGAAAGAGAAGAAGGTGAGATATTTCAAGTTCGATCTTTCCATGAGAGCTTGAAATGGTGAGTGTGAGTGGGATGATCTATCTTAAGAGAGACCTCAGGGATGGTGAACATAACATTCCAAGCTATGAGTTTCTAATTCGAGGAATCGATGGTCAGGTATCTGTTCTTGATCCAATTTTTAGAAAGTAACTACAAAGTTTTTGAGGACCAGGCATTTGTAGCAGCTTACTATTTTTTATCATCTTGTGGTAAAACTGCATTATTGACCAAGGTGACAAGCTCCGCACATGAACACCGGGCATTACATCCAGCAAAGCAAAGCCCGGTGTCAAGGGAGATCCATAAATCTCTAACTGCATGGCATTTCCACATTCCTACTCACAAGCTTTTGTGACTTTTGTGAAGAGAAGGTTCTCATTGAGGTTCTTCCCTCCATATTTCTGGACAGTGGGTACGAGGCTTTACACGTTAGATTCTGCAGATCCTCAGACATTCATAAACCCCCTCAGTTGTGATGAGGACTGGTTCAAAAGCCCTCAAATGCCATATGAGGGTTTCCTCTGATGGTCAGACGTACTTTAAACTGCTCAATAGAGGTTGTCAGATTGGCAACATTTATTTCAGCTAGCCAGTGTTACTCTGTGAATGGTACTAGACCCCTTCCAAAATAGGTCTTGATCTATAGCATTGCTCCGAAAAGCCAAGACTGACCAAGAGAAGCTCTGAGGTCACCACTGCTCAATCCAAGCATTCTAAGGGAAGCAAATCTGTTACTTGCTTCCCATCTGCAAAAAAATACATGAAATCTATTATAGGCAGTCCATCAAAGGGAAAGGTGGGTATTCATGATGGTATTTTAGACATTATGACATATGAGTCTTGTTATTTTGAAAAGAATTACCCTCTTGTAAAAGCTGTGTCTTCCGAACAAACCACTGTGAAGAGTGAAAAGAGGGCAACCAGAAGAAGTGATATTTAAAGACTTAACGATTCTTTTGGTTTCTGAAAGTCCTAACTTCAAAGGAAAAGTGTCATTTACCCCAATGTCATCTTAATTAATGATTTAGAAGAAAGTACATTCCACTAAGATTCACAAAAACCCGAGTTTTATACCTGGCTTCCTCACTGATTGACTTTGTGACCTTGGACTATTTACTTAATATTTCAAGACTTCAGTTTTCTCAACATAAAATGAGGGAATCATTCTAAATGATTTCTAATATTCCTTCCAGCATTAACATCCTGCAAATGTATTCGTTGAAGATAGGAAACCTCAAATGAGCATTTGGTTTAAAGTGTGACTGGTTTTACAATCAGATTTATTGTCTATGACCTATTCAGAATCCAATATCTACCTGAGGAATTCTCAATGCTCATCTCAGACACCACAGCGTTCGGAACTTTAGCAGGCAGAGACTTTAGCAGGTTTTTACCCTGACCCTTTATATAATAGATTAGGGAACCGTGCCCCAGTGAAATGATATCTGGCTAGGGCTATTTAGCTATAGGCTGAGCCGGACATAAAACTAGAATATTCTAATTGAAAATATGTACCAAAAGTTATAACTAATTAAAATGTATATTTCTATATATAATCTGGAACCTAATTATTGAGTTCACCTGATTTTAGGGTAAGTGACTCAATTAAGTGAATGCAAAGGTGATAAAAGTTGGAAGCTGCATAATGATCAATCCTAACAGAATTGTACCTTGCAAGCTGCATGAACAAACTCCAAAACTGATAAATCAGGAATTGGTCAAATTTTTTCATGTTGTTTTTAAAGTTCACATTAATTAATCATAATTTTTCAGGCTATCAGTTTCAAAAGTCTTGCCAAGTAAGATCCCTGAAGGTAGAGCTCATATTTTTCCTGTTTTATTATCTGCTCTGCACCTGAAGGCTGGGCAGCCAGGGACACAGGATAGAAATCAGCTCAGGCACAAGTTCCCTATGTAAACTTGAACAAATCATTTCATGTCTCTCTGAATATTTTCTTCACACCAATAAAACAAGGAGACTGGAATATAACCTTTAGCATGCACTTCAACTCTGAAATTCCAGGATTCTAGTAGATAGATAGAAACATACATACATATGTACATACTTGATTGATAAACTTTTTTCCTGAATTAAAGTGGATATAAACAAAAAGTCGAACTGAGTGAGATGCTCAAGTTCCCAGCGCAAGAGAATTTTTTTCTTTTTCTCCCCAGCATGCAGTAGGAACTGGTTAAACTAGAAAAATTCAAGTTATAAATATTTAAACTGCTTTTTTACAACATGGAGCTTAGATGCAAAGGCGTTAAGCACTTTAAGAAATAGATTGAAAAGAAATGTCATTATCTTGATTTTCTGAATTGATTTGCTTAATAACAATACTTAGCATTTATATAGTGTTCTGTATTTTCAAATTGCTTTATAATCATTAATCAGTTAATTCATGCAACCTCTCTGCGAGGTCAAGATTATTATCCCAATTTTACAGACAAAGAAATTGAGATGTGGAGAAATTAAGTGACTTGCCCAAGGTCATTGAGGAAGTGAGTGACAGGCTCTGGATTAAAACTTTGAGACTGAGTCTACACTGGCTAAATGAATTGACATAATCAACTGAATAATTAAAGAAGAAATAACCATTTTCTCCAAAATAGCTAGAAAATTGATATAACGCTGGGTACTTACTAGGCTTTTATTATCTAAATGGTTGCTATTTTACATTTCACATATAGAAATAAACCACAGAAATACTTGTAAAGGAAATGTAATTTGTGCTGTTTTGTTCTCCTTAATCGTAACAGTCTGCACCAATCTGATTGACCTACTGGAGCTCTGCAAAGCATTTCTCTTTGATTTTAGAAATCCCCAAAACAGCCCCAGTTAAAATTTCTCTGTTTTAATCCAGTGAACATCTACAGAATTTTTAACGTTAAGACTGCAGTTCTTTTTATTATACCACGAAGGATAAGAGGCAGATGAAATAAATATTTTGTGGACCAGATAGTTTTTCATTTGGTCCTTAAAGGATGAGATATATTCTGATAGGAGGGAACTAGATCCGAAGAAACACCCTGGGTGAGAAGAAAAAGGTGAGGAAGAAATAGTCTGGTAGGTAGAGGCTTCAAGACAGAAGTCAGGCTGGGTGTGAAAGACAGTGTGAAAGTGAAGGAGACAAGAATGTATAATATGATGAGGCAGGGGCATGTTAAGGAAAGAAGTCTGATTCAGAGCAACACTGGAGACTCTTAGGTAGGAGACTGGAAAACCATAGATCAAGTTATTTATTCCTCACAATTAGTTTTCACTCTTGTTATTGTTTCCTCCCAACTATATTTAAAATTTTATAATGAAAACAATGTTTGAAAGAGAGATGTTAGAATGCTTCCAGGCTTTGCTGTGCTTTTAACTAGCTCTGGAACCTGGGACAAATTTTCAGACTCAATTTCATCATGAAACTGTGTGGAATAGAGACAAGAAAAAAAAGAGACCAATGTCACCTGAGCACTATAAGGCAGTATCGTGCCAGCTCCTATCCATCCGTCAACTCATTTAATGCTGGACAACCTTAGGAAGTGGATGTTATTTATTTATGGGTGAGCAAATGAATATTTAGAAATATTAAAAAGCATGCTCAAAGAAGTGGTAAAGCTGGTTTTTTAATTCAGGTCTACACAGACTGAAAGCAAAGCTCTAGTGTCTTTATCTGACATCCACCTCTTTTAGGATAACATAAAATGAAGATGAAGTTAGGATAAAGGCAAATTAAGTGCATTTTCAAGTAAGTCACTAGTTTCCAAATGTTGTTGCAAAGAATCACTTGGGAATCTTTAGAAACTATTATGTCACACAGCATTGGGACACTTTAAAACTTCCCATGTGATTGGGAACTATACATATAAGCCAATATTATTAGACCCATCTGAGAGAGGCAGCAGCCAACCATACTCAGCATGAGAAATGATAAAGACCTCTTCTGGTTGAGAATTTTTTTTTAAAGATTTTATTTATTTATTTGAGAGAGAGAGAGACAGAATGAGTGGGATGAGGGGCAAAGGGAGAAGCAGGCTCCCCACCAAGCAGGGAGCCCAACATGGGGCTTGATCCCAGGACTCCAAGACTATGACCTGAGTCGATGGCAGATGCCCAACTCACTCAGCCACCCAGGTGTCCCTGGTTGAGAATTTTTCCAAAAATATTTAATAGAATTAACATATTCTATTGGCTGATTTTTGTGTTGATGAGCTTCTAAGACATATTAAGATTTTAAAAGAATGGAAACCATTTTACGTGGTTGACAACAGTCTCATTGTCTTCCTCTGATTCTATTTTATTTCTCTATCTATCTTTTCCTCTCTCTCTCTTCTCTCTTCAGGGCATAGAGATTTAATTGGAATCATCTCAAGCCTTAATTATTTCAAAAATCATCCCTGGCAATAGTTCTCATTTTTAAGATCTGCTCATGCCATGACCATGAGTAGGGAAAAGCAAAGACTTCGGGGTTAGACACACCTAAAGTTTTATGTTGGCTCTACCAATTATGTAAATCTGTAGTCTTGAACAAACTGATTAACCTCACTAAACCTCAACTTCCTCACTTGTAAAGTGAGAATAAAAATACCTCAAAGAGAAATTGTAGACTCACACATGCTTCCCTGGTCACCACCCTGGCATACAATGGCCTTCTTTTTTCGCTCCCCAACCTGTCACTAAATAATGTCATTCAAAACAGTAACTTTCTCTTTCCCTGTGTTTTCTATGAATTTTGGCATTAACCTATACTTTCTTTCATACCACATTGTCTCATTTCAGACTTACCTCATTGTCTCTTATTATTGCTATTTTATCTTTTTTTGTGTGTGTGTGTTTTGTGCAGGTACTTATCTCTGCAAAAACTTAATAAGTTCTTTAAAGATAGAGAAATATGATATTCAAAAAGTTTTATTCACTTTTCCAGCCCTCTCCCATCTCCTCCCTGTCCTCATTCTCTGTCCCTACTGCTAGGCATCTATAAAAGCAAATATCTCACAGGATTTACATCTATACTTGTTGACATATATGACATATATAGTTTACAGTCATGTTTTCTGAAAAGCAATGAGGTTCTCATTACTGGTATCACTTTTCCAGTTGGTCTCAATGACGAGGATTTGAGCAAGCAGAGTTTTTGGGGGACTCTCTAAGTGTTGAGGTACAGAAAAGTGGGAATATGTCAAAGTCCATAAAAATTTACTTTTTGTTTAAGGCTACAGTCACACAGGACACCAGTAACCTGATCTTGAGCACAGCTTTTTCTTGACGTTACGTGACAGTGAGACCGGATAAAAATCCTTAAGAGGGGCCCTACAGCAGAACCCTGATGCCCTAAAGCATAGAATTTGATCGCCCCTATCTTAGTGCAAAACTTCAAATATTGTTTGACTTTAGAAGTCTTTTAAATCCAGCTACTATGCTCACTTGGAACAAGACAGTGAATTTCAACAACTGACATATACTCTTCTCTAGGGGAGTTTACCACTCTTTCATTTCAAATTTTCTAGGTAACATCTTAACTCAAGATTCTTTACTGAAATTTCTGGGTAAAATAAATTAAGTATGCCCAGCTGCTGCCCCAATATAATGGAATATAATGGATTTATAATGCATATGTATTTCTAAATCATTCTTTTTCTGGACAGTGGAATCTGGAACATACTTCTCTCTTCTTTCTGTTTATTCAAATCCTGCTCAAGACTTTAAACCCCACTTTAAATACCTCTGTGACGCTCTCAACATAGCAGCTCTTACTGATCTTTTCTTTCAATGTCTTACAGTGAGGATGCCCTGCACTGCAACAATTGAACAATTATATGATATTTTCATGTGCTGTCTGTCATCTCTTACTTTCTACACTGCATATGTTTTAGTTTCGTGTGTCAGCACTGATTGGAAGCCTCTGAATGGCAAGAGACTTGTTTTCTCAACATGCATTTTCTATCAGTCTGTATTTATAGAAGGTGCTCACAAATTCATGTTTATTTGTTGATCTTCAATGACTTTGGTTTTGAGAAGGAGAGGAATGGGAAGAATTTTAAGAAAGAGAAGTTGGCCTACAGAACAAAGGGTAAATTTAATGAAATCTGGATTATTTACATACAAATTTACTTTATGAATTCTCCATGGCATTTGAAAAGCTTATCCTGGTTCTCTCTCCCTTGCTTTTTTTCTAAGTCCCCTTCCTCTGTTGTTATTTGGTATGCGCTTTGGGAATGCAAATTATTTCTTTAACATTAGACCAAAGCAAAACATAATTAGAAAGGGAGATCAAAGATGCATCCTCTAATACATCTCAAGGCCAAATATGAATGATTTCTGAATGATCTGCTATTTTACTAAATCGTGTCACACAGATAATCAAAAGTTATGCTACCACATTTAATCTTGCATTAACCCCTGCATTTTGAGGATGATAGTGTGAATTTCTCCAAAATAGTATTGATCTCCTTTAACACTGCATGTGGACTCTGGCTTGGCAAACTATGAGTTAGTGTGAAAGCTAAAGAGCATGGGGATACTTTAAAAAACATAAACAAATAAAATGTGAAAAGCAGTAAAAAGCAAAGCACTGACTACAATCACCAGCTCTCATGATGCCTTCTGAAGCTCCGTGGATTGGCAAGAGATGGAAGTATTCATCATAATAGCAGGAAGGAAGGACTATTCCACATAATTGTCTGCCTAGCCAGGCATTCCTACTTTGGTGATAAAAATGTTTGTTGAAATTGTGAAGCCTAATGAAAGTAAACACAGTGATTTTGGCTCAAAGGAAAATAAAATATAGAGTGGCACGTCTATTCTAACATTCATATATGTGAAAGACTGTACTAAATAGGAGTAGGAAGACCCTATTCTCAGGCTTTCAATATGTAGTATATGGGAACAAATAGACAAATAAAATCAAACAATCAAGGCAAAAAGAACAATATTTGGAGGTAGACCATACCTTGGAAATCAATTAATCCAATTCCCTTATTCTGCAGATGAAGAAACTGCCCTTGGGAGGTTAAGTGACTTGCCCAAGATAACACACTTCTGTCACCTTGGCAAAATATGGCAAAAGCTAAAAATGGCTAACTCCCAATTTACCATTCCTTTCACCACATCATCATGGAAAGAAGGAATTCTGATAGACATAGTTAACATGGTGGGAAGAATTTTCAAAGAGAAGTTTGGGTGCATTTTTTTTTAAGAAAAGCTTTGTAGATTATAGATATATAGTGAATGGGCTAGTTCAATATGCAGAATTATCTAGGGAAGAGAAACTGGTTAGGTGATATCTAACATGTCTCTGTGCCCCAGAAAGGAGTTTCAGTGATACCTGTTTTGGGAGTGGGTTGATCAAAATGTCAGCAGACTTCAAAAATGATCATATGTGCCAATTTGCAGTAAATAGCGGTGCCCCGTCTCTATAGTAACTCTCATCAAAGCCCCCCACTTTCCAAGAAGAGATGCCAGAGTCAAGTGAAAATTGTTCAACACTCTGACTTGACCAGTTTACGTGAAGATTCAGAGGATGAACTAGCTCTCAACCCTGAAGGTACTGACACTGGGGCAAGCTGTGTGTGGGAAAACTTCCACCATCCTGGGATTCCAGTAATGAATTCTGTCTTGCTTTCTGTCCCAGTGATTTGGGAAAGTTGAGTTACTATTAGTTTCATTTCATAATTCATTAGTTTGATTGAGTGTCACTAAACTGAACATCTGGAGACAAATGAAAGGTACATAAATAACAATCACATTTTTACAAGATGGGAAAATAAAAATCTATTTTGGAAAATACAGTGGTAATAAGCTGCTCTAGAAACTGTGTAAATGAAAGAAAGCCATCTATGTTCCACTTTGTCATAAATCCAAGCAAAATGGCTTCATTAGAAATATTTACAAGATTCCAACTGGTTATGTATTTTACCTGGTAACTTTATAAGTGTGTGAATATCTTCCTGAAATATATAAGTACATACTGTGAATTTAATTATACGTATACATATGTATGTAAATGTACACACATCTATATTCCTCAAAATATTTCTATGAGGTGAGCATATGTTAATGAAATTTCTTCTCCACTTTCATTTTTGTGTCAGAATCCTAAAGTAGGAGGGGATTATAAAATCTACTGACTGCTCCATCACTGTAGTCTCCACACTTATTGACCAGAACATAGAACTTTGTACGCATTCAACTGGTAAATGAGATCATATTATTTCTTTCTTTAAAACCATCCAATTGCTTCAAATTATACTTCAACCTGAATCCCTACGCAAACCATCATAAGACCTTAAACTATACGGTCCTGCCTTCCCTTTTTTCTTTTTTCTTTTCTTTTTTTTTTTTTTAAGGTTTTATTTATTTATTTGACAGAGATAGAGACAGCCAGCGAGAGAGGGAACACAAGCAGGGGGAGTGGGAGAGGAAGAAGCAGGCTCATAATGGAGGAGCCTGACGTGGGGCTCGATCCCGTAACGCCAGGATCACGCCCTGAGCCGAAGGCAGACGCTTAACCGCTGTGCCACTCAGGCGCCCCATGCCTTCCCTTTTTTCAAGCTACTATTTTCTTTTCCCCCTTCTTTAGTCTATTAGACTTTTTAATTTTTTTTTTTTTTTATGTGCAACACAGAACTTGTTTCTACCTTAGGCCTATTGATACCTGCTGCTCTCTTCCTGGAATCTTGGGAGTCCCATGCATTTTATGTCTGCCTCTTTCATGCTACTTACTCAGAGGGGTCATTTCTGACCACCTAATTTAAAAGAACTCTAGTCCAGCTAGCCTCCTCTGCAATCACCCTGGGTTCCTATCTTCACAAGACTTACCTTTTTCTTTAAACAATTTTAAAATTTACTTCACGTGCATTTTTTTTTTTTTTTGGCTTTTGCGTCCATATTCCCCAGCAGAATTTAAACACCCTAAAATTCTGGCTATTATTTGTCCTATTCACTGCCATAGCCCTAGTATGTGGACGAGTGCCTGGCCTAGTGTAGATGCCAAGTAAATATGGAACAAATGGATTAATTCATTGAAAAGTGGGACTACGAAGAGGAGAGGGAGAGAAAATATCCACATTCCAGAATATACTAAGGCATTTTATTTAATCTGGGTTTCTCACTTTAGTTGGGGAGAGATGGTGAGTGCTAAACTCTTTTCTCTACCAGGGGAAGAGAATGATAAGAGTTAGGGGAATTAGGATGGATATCAAATGCTTTCTCTCTGGACCTTCTTAGCTTTTATAGGAGCTGAGGAAAACCCATTACTGGACTCTGGAAGGTGGATCCCCATTCCTTATTTAATACTTCTGTCCACATGCTTCTGCTTAAATTAGTAGACGGTAGGATCAAGACATCCAAGATTTTAACGGTATCCCCAGCTACTTTTGATGTCCAAACATTTTGGAAATTTAAGGAAGGCAACTCCCATTTCTTCTATCTTGGGAGACATGCTAACACAAGCTAGCTTCATTGACACTGTGGTATAAGGAGATGCCTTTGTTCAAGGCTTCATATACATCCATTGATGGGAAGCATGATGAAGATGCTGGCAGGTACCTCACTTGAACAATTAATATCTCCTAAATACCTCTTACATTCTTGGTAATGTGTTGAGTTCTATATGGTTCAAAAAAAAAAAGAAGGTTCATGACATTGATTCTACTTTAAGTGACTAAATGATACTGTGAGCAAACAGGCTTACAGGACAAATAAAAGAGCTGCACAGTCAAACTGATTGCAACACAAACCTAGCCCAGCCCTCCTTGCTCTTTTTATAATCATGACTGAACTGGATGGATTCTGAGGTAAGATGGTTGAGTTTACTTTAAAAGTGATGGTTATGTATGTGTGTTATACGTGGTGTAAGAGGGTTTGGATTCCAACTGTGAATATACACAAGGTAAAGAAGGTTGAATTTGGCCAGAACCAGTAATCATCAGTTCTAAGGCTCACTTATTATAAGTGACCTTTGGCAAATCATTTGGGTCCTTTGGCATCAGTTTGTCCATCTCTAATCCAAAATAAACCTGTTTAATTGTGACGTGACCAGGAAAACCACTCAGAGCCAAATCTTTTTTGTTTGATCCCACCTCCTACTAATTTAAGCAGAAATATAAATGTAAAATAAAAATTTGTGATGAATAAACAATGAGATTAACAGTGCCTGCAGTAAACATAAAAGGTTTGATTTGGAGGTGAGACTGGAGTTGGTTTCTGAAAAATTCTTCACATTTGTATGGATGAAAGCAAGTAAAGACATCAACTGAAGGAGTGAGGATGATGAAGACACTATTAATAGTGACAAAATGATCTCTCATTCCCTCTTAAAAACTTTCTCTTGCTATATTCATTCACTTAACATTTATAAAGCCCCTTGTATGTATTAATGGGATATCAGGGAAGGCAATATAGAATCAAATACAGATATCAAGGTCAGGATTCAAATCTTTGCTGGCTTTTTTGCTAGTTTTATGACCTTGGCTATGTTACTTGATTTCTCTGAATCTCATTTTGTGTGTGTGTGCATGTGTGAGCGTGTGTATGTATAAAATAGGCATTATAACAACTACCTCACAGAATTACTTAAGATTTAACTAAAATAAATTATATCTACCACCTAGCTCAGTACTTGGCATACTCAATAAATCTTTTTTTTTTTAAAGATTTTATTTATTTATTTGATAGAGACAGAGACAGCCAGCGAGAGAGGGAACACAAGCAGGGGGAGTGGGAGAGGAAGAAGCAGGCTCATAGCGGAGGAGCCTGATATGGGGTTCGATCCCAGAACGCCGGGATCACGCCCTGAGCCGAAGGCAGACACTTAACCTCTGTGCCACCCAGGCGCCCCGGCATACTCAATAAATCTTAAGTGCTTCTCCTTTACCCTATGTTGGGACGGAGGTTGTCTTGTAGGCCCTAGGTCAGTTACCAAAGTGTAGCTAATAAAGGCTGTCTTCACTACAGCAAATTAAAGAACAATCATGGTGTGGCAGGGGCTCCTCATGGACTGTTCTTTGTTACTGTTATTTATAGCTGAAAGCCCATTTCCCAGAATTCAATTCTATTGTATTTAATTTAAAAAGTGCTTAGTGAACATTGTTGTCATCCAAGATGTGTGTTTGTTCACAAAGGAACAGGTAGTCTCCTCATCCTTAAAAACAAAACAAAACAAAACAAAACAAAACAAAACAAAACAAAACAAAACACAAACTCCTCTAGTTGGAGAAACATTACAAATCAACACGCAAAGCAGGCAGACAGTAAGAGAATTGGAACATGATTAAATTTTGAGTGGTACAGACTAAAAAGGGAGGAAGAGAAATTCATGAAGGATATGGGTCCCAAACTGGTATCTGAAGGATCAAGAGCAAATGAATATTCAAGACGAGTATACTCTAATTCTGGGAAATGAGCAGCTAAGCCTGCTCAGTGTGAGGAGGAGGACTATAGTGAGAGATCAATTGGAAAAATAAAGTTAGGGTAAAATTTTTGAAGGCTTTATAGGTCAGGCTGTTGAGTTTAGAATTGAACTTCCACATGAAATATAGCAATGAGGCTCACTTTGCAGATGAAAAGAAAGGATCTGGGGTCAGCCAGCCTCCTGTCTCCAATGATTGGCTCTAATGATGAGTTTCCAATCACATCACTGAAATGCACAGTGCTCAGGACTACAAAGCTATCCCATGGAGGAATCCAGAAATAGCACCTCCACCTGCATACATTTAAAATATGATTTGATTTTTCAGGTATCTTATTTAGACACAACTTACATTCTTTGTAAAAAAAAAATATATATGGATCCCTCTGTAATGGCAACAAAATATCCAGAAGAGAGAAAAACACTAATCAAGCCCATGTAATTCTATTTGATGCTCTTATCCTCGGAGAGTGAAAATCTGATGTACTAAAACAGTGACTAGACCTACAGCCTTTATAAAACTCTGTAGGATGTTTCTGGGGTGAAAATCAGCAATTTTGAATTCTGGTGAGCATCAAATATTGTTTGGGCAGACTTTTTAATATTTCTGGTCCTCAGAAACCTAATCTTTTCCCATTTGGGGGTGACAGTGACCTTAAATCAGCTATTCACAATCTGTTGGCAAGTGAAATCAAAATATATGCTTAGACAACCTTTTTTGCACATCCTCACGGAGGGGAAAAAAATAATAAAAGGAGTTCTCAGCCCAGAATATAAACTATGCTGACAATTACACTTGGCCTGCCTAGACATTTCCTGTGCTAAACTCCACGAGGAGAGTAATGCAAAGCTGCCTTGCACATGGAGAAAAATCAATTCCATAAGAGATATATCTTCATGTGTCATGATCCAGTGTATGATTGTGGCCTTTGATGTCTATTTAGCTGGCAGAAAATTTACAGCCATAACTTTTAATTCCCAGCAATGAGTGCAGCAAAAATAACTTAACAGTTAAATAGGAACCTTGTGCTCATTGGGTGACTGTAATCAACTGCCAGGAATGACCTTGAAATTGGACATTCCTCTCTGCTTAAGCGCCATTAGCAATATTTTTCAGAAAGCAAACCATTTAGCTGGTTGGCAAAAAAAAAAAAAAAAAAAAGTACCGATAAAAATCTACTCTTGGCTACTCTCTAAATTGCATTGCACTATCTGTTCGCCAGCTGAGGGTGAAGAGCATTGTATATTAAAAGATTTTCATTGTGTAATAATGTGAATACCAGCAGCAGTAATTATAAAATCAATAATTCGTAATAAATATGTCCTCCTTATATAATTACTAAATGATTGCAAAACCAATATTATGCACTAGTTAGAATGGAAAAGGTTGCCATTAAAGACTTTCTATATTACACATTATTGTTCAAATCTTAAACACCTTTGGTCAAATGAAGCAAAGCTTTATCCTCATCAGAATTAAGCTAAATGCTATTTCTTTTCAAGCTACTAAAAAGTATTTGATTCATGGTGAAACTAATTATTAGATTAAAATACCCATCTTCAACATGACTATGTACGGTAATTCTACTGTCTCCTTTGTTTTGTGTTAGATCATGTTGTGATTTTTACCTCAGTGAGGGTATGTGTATCTATCCACATTCATCTGTGTCAGGAGTCCATCTATTGTCATTTCTCATGTCTTATAAATAAAGCCAAACCACCAGAGAAATTTTCATTAGCCCTTATATTTCAATTCACCACACAAGAGAGCATGTTCCTACTGGGAGAAAGTCAACCACGTTCCCCTTTTGTGAAGACAAAGTATGTTTCTGGTCTTTGATTTCATTACTTCTGAATTGTCCATAACCCTGTGAGGTTGCTGAGAAGGGGTCACTACTGTTTACTGCTGGTCTTACCGACACAAGAGCTGAGCACTTGCCAGAGACCCACTTAGATTGGAGCACAACACCTGTGGCATCAGACTTAGAGATTAGTCCTCTACCTTATGCATTCTTCCTATATTTCCTAAGAAGTATTTAAAGTGTATATTTATTAAGCTCCTACTCTGTGCAGCCAGCCCTGTGTTGAAAACATGAGGAAAACAAAGAAAAAAAAGGGGAAAATATGGTTCTTAGCTTTAGGCAGTTTATCTAGTTGGTATCATAACAGTTTTGGAAATATTCTAGGAAAAATAATTTTTATGTCACACAGACTGTGATGGCAATGTTAAGCCTTATGAAGATCGTATTTATTAGTTTACATGATGAAAACCCTCTCATGGGACCACATGATACAAAAAAATCTGATCGGTACATACAAGGTTAATGTCAAAATCAAAATGGATCCTGTGGGCCACAGCCTTGACAACTCAAATATCTATCATGGACTCCATATTTCTAGGGCTTATTTTTCTGACCACTCAACCCTAACCTGATAGCTCACCTTCCTGACCTGCCATAGTGCAGACCATTCATCACTCCTGCCTAGTATTTTGCTCTTCTCACTTTGCATATTGTATTAGGGTTCTGTGAAGAAAAAGAACTAATAAGATGTATGTATGTATGTATGTATGTGTGTCCGTATGTAGATAGAGACAGAAAGGGTGAGAGATTTCTTTTAAGGAATTTGTTCACACAACTGTGGAGGTTGGGAAGTCCAAAATCTGCAGGGCTGGCAGATAGACTAGAGATCCAGAAAAGAGTTCACATTGCAACTCAAATCCAAAGGCAGTCTGGAGGCAAAATTTCTTCTTCCTTAGGGGATCTCAGTCTATTTTCTCTTTAGTCCTTCAACTGATTGGAAGGGGCCAACCCACATTATGGACAGTAATCTGCTTCACTCAAAGACTACTGATTTAAACGTTAGTCTCCTACAAAAAAAATACCTTCACAGAAATATCCAGACTATGTTTGATTATAACTGGGTATTGTGGCCTACCCAGCTGCACACATAAAATTAATCACCACACATCTAAACTTTCCAGCAAAGAATCCATCCATTGGAAGGGACTTTCGATATCAAGTCTTATCCAAACACTTCATTTTAGAAATGACAATACCAAGAACAACAACTTTTGCATAGTTTCTTGTAATTTCACAGTACCTGGCACTGTTTGGGGCTCACCCATTCATTTGTTTTTGATTTTTCATTCACAAACACATATCAAAAGGTAACTCTTTTTTTTTTTAAGATTTAATTTATTTATTTGTCAGAGAGAAAGAGTGAGAGAGCACAAGCAGGGGGAGCAGCAGGCAGAGGGAGAAACAGGCTCCCTGCTGAGCAGGGAGTCCAATGCAGTACTAGATCCCAGGACTCTGAGATCATGATCTGAGTTGAAGACAGACACTTATATGACTGAGCCCCCCAGGTGTCCCCCAAAAGGTAATTCTTAAATAGAATTCTGGTTTCTAATCTAGCCTTGCAACATAATTTGCACATAAATATAAAACATAAAATGAGTGATTATAAAGCAGCATGAATGACTTGTGTTGGTGTCTGATGGAAGCAGAGAGGTGATCATAGCAAAGGAATGGTATCATATATTTCTGATTCTTTGCTTGCTCAAATGCAGACATTTGTAGTGGATTCTTGAAGTATGTGCTACTTTATGTTATCGAAAATTGAGTGACTATACTATTTTTGGAAAGAACACTGACAGAGACTTTTTATGGCTATTTGGTTCCAGCTTTTGGAATTCAAGTAGCAAACCTTAAGTATTTCTAAGTTTTTGGTCTAACAATTCTATTTCTAATAATTTCTGTTTCTAATAATTTAGACTATATATATATATATATATATATATATATATATATATATATATACCCAAAGATATATCTGCAAGCATGCCCACTGCAGTATTTTTGTTACAGACATAAAATAGAAGCAATGTACATGTTTATCAGTACAGGATTAATAGTTATGGTACAGCTCTGCTCTCAGTCACCATGGAAAAACTATTAAGCAATGTGAGTAAGACTTATACATCCTTGGTGGACAAGATCTCCAAGATTTAGAAGAAGCCACAGAATAATATATGGAGTATGATCCCTCTTATTGCATACATGCAAATGAGCGGTAAACAACTGTTAGGAGACAAATTTTATGGTGGTTATCATGAGAAAGAAGAGTGCAATTGGGATATGGGCAAAAGGAATATTTTGTGCTTTAATCTATATACTTCTGTATTTTTTCAATCATTTAAAATTATTGTTATGCCTTGAAAAAGCAAAGCAAAGCTGGTGACTACATAATTCTAGACTTCAAGTTATATTACAAAGCTGTAATAATCAAAATAGTATGGTACTGGCACAAAAATAGACACATAGATCAATGGAACAGAACAGAAAACCCAGAAATGAACCCACAGCTATATGGTCAATTAATCTTTGACAAAGCAGGAAAGAATATCCAATGGGAAAAAGAACGTCTCTTCAACAAGTGATGTTGGGAAAACTAGACAGCAACATGCAAAATAATGAAATGGGACCATTTTCTTACACCATACACAAAAATAGATTCAAAATGGATTAAAGACCTAAATGTGAGACCTGAGACCATAAGAATCCTAGAGGAGAACACAGGCAGTAACCTCTTTGACATATCTTCTTTCTAGATATGTCTCCCAAGGCAAGGGAAACAAAGGTAAAAATAAACTATTGGGACTACATCAAAATAAAAAGCTTCTGCACAGTGAAGAAAACAATCAATAAAACTAAAAGGCAACCTACAGAGTGGGAGAAGATATTTGCAAACGACATATCTGATAAATGGTTAGTATCCAAAATATATAAAGACCTTATAAAATTCAACACTTATAAAGCAAATAACCCAATTAAAATATGGGCAGAAGACATGAATAGTTATTTTTCCAAAGACATACCAATGGCCAACAGACACATGGAAAGATACTCAACATCCTTAATTGAGGAAAATACAAATCAAAACTACAATGAGATACCATCTCACAGGTGTGAGAATGGCTAAAATCAACAACACAGGAAACAACAGGTGTTGGCAAGGATGTGGAGAACGGGGAACGCTCTTGCACTGCTGGTGGGAATGCAAACTAGTGCAGCCACTCTGGAAAATAGTATGGAGTTTCCTCAAAAACTTAAAAATAGAGCTATCCTATGATCCAGCAATTGCACTACTAGGTTTTTACCCAAAGAATACAAAAACAGTAATGCAAGGGGATACATGCACCTTGATATTTATAGCAGCATTATGTACAATAGCCAAATTATGGAAACAGCCCAAGTGTCCATAGACTGATAATGGAATGGAATAGAATGATAATGGATAACGGAATGGAGTGGAAAGGAATACTACTCAGCCATAAAAAAGAATGAAATCTTGCCATTTGCAATGACATGAATGGAACAAGAGGGTATTAGGCTAAGTGAAATAAATCAGTCAGAGAAAAACAAATACCATATGATTTCACTCATATGTGGAATTTAAGAAACAAAATGAACCAGCGGGGGGGGGGGGGAGAGGCAGACCAAGAAACAAACTATTAACTATAGAGAACAAAATAATGGTTTCCAGAGGGGAGGTGGGGGGGCAGAGTGGGAGAAACAGGTGATAGGGATTAAGGAGGGCACTTGTTGTGATGATTCAACACTTGTATGGAAGTGTTGAATTACACTACGTTGTATACCTGAAACTATATTACACTGTAAGTTAACTAACTGGAATTTAAATAAAAACTTTAAAGAATAAAATTATTGCTATGTATAATTTTAGTTTATTCATTTTCATTATTGTATAGCATTCCACTTTACAAAATATATACAGATATATTCTTTAGTGAAAGGGAAAAAAAGAAATATGTATGTTTGTTTCTCAGAGAAACAGTATGTTTCTATTTTTATAAATTTTAGAAGCAAAAAATGCCCAAACTCTATTGTTTAAGGATGTTGACATAGTGAAACTATGAAGAGAAACAAAATATAATTACCACAAAAGCCAGGACAGTGGTTTTCTCCAGGGAAGGAGGAAAGAGGTGTTGATTTAAAAAATGCAGAGTGGGGAATTTGAGACGTGTTCTATTTCTTCACTTGGGTTGCAGTTTGTAGGTACTGGTTCTGTAATTATTAAACTTACACAGATATTTACTTTTCTGTCCACATTGATATTGTACAATAACATGTACAAAAGTATAGTTGCATAATATAAAATGAGAGAACAAAGTCAAATTGGATGACGACTATTTACAAAATTTGGCATAAATATAAATGAAGGACAAATAGGTAAGTTAGAGACTTTTTTTGAAATATGCCAGAAAAGAAGTTCATAGAAACATAATACATCAAGAACAAAGGATTTTGCCTAGCATGGAACATGTAAGATGACATTAAGAACAGTGTAATGCATTCTATTTTATAGAATTTAAAACATTTTTGCATTTGGGCACCATTGTTTATCAAAAAAGTCACATACAATATTTTTACAGATGAGACTCAGGAATGAGAGATATTGAGTGAACACCTAGACCTTCTTATAGGATGATTTTACTACCAGTGGGTGCCCCCTTTAATTGCGACAGTCTCTCTCTCCCACCACCATGTTTCTGTCTCTCCATGCCCAGCCATGGGCCCAAGGATGCAAGGATGCTGCTCTATTGCCCCTTTAATCACCATATACTTTAGGGAGATTGTGGTTTTCTACAAACACTGAGTCTTAATAAAAACAATCCACTTTTTGACTAGTTAACAAATTCATAAACTACGTGAAGCAATTTTGTGCCATATTTTTTGTATTAATTTGGTGCAACATTACATTATATTCTATTGCATAATGGTAATTATAATTACTACAGTTTATAAAGTTTTTTGTAATGTGAGGTACCAGTTCTTTGCTTTATACACATGATCACATTGAAGTCCCACATAATCTTTTGAAATTGTTATTATCCCCACTTTATGGAGAAGGAAACTGAGGCAAGAGATTTTTAAAAAGTGTCCTATATCACTCTCCCTCTCCCTCTGCTTCTCCCCCTGCTTGTGCTCTCTCTCTCTCTGTCAAATAAATAAATAAAATCTTTTTTTTAAAAAAAGTATCCTATAATGCACAGTTAGTAGGTGGAAAGCTGGCTGCTACTTACAGGTCTCTCTCAACGCAGAGCTCAAGCTCTTACCTTCTACATTAAGAATCCCCACCTGCCCACCCTCAAAACTAGTTCACATTATCCATATAACACAAGTGTTATGGACTGACTTACATTCCCCACGAAAACGTATAAATTGAATACCGAACCCTCTATGTGATTGTATTTGCAGACAGAGCCTTTAAAGAGGTCATTAACATTAAATAAGCTCATATGGTTGGGCCCTAATCCAATATGACTAGTGTTCTTGTAAGAAGAGGAAGGCCTGGGGATGTGAGCACACAGAGAAGAGGCCGTGTCAAGACACTGAGGATGTGGCCATCCGCAAGCCTTAAGAGCAACCAAATCCACCAATTCCTTGATCTTTGACTTTCAGCCTCCAGAATTTTGAGAAAATATATTTCTGTTGTTTAAGCCACCCAGTCTGTGCTATTCAGTTAGGCAGCCCTAGCAGATGAATACACATAGTACTAACACATGTTGTAAATACTGACTCTACTTTCACAGACATTTATCCTTCTCCATCATTGTTTTGTTAAAAAGAGCAAGAAAAGCTTGAGTTTATAATTCAATGATATTTTAATTGAAAAAAATCTATTTTTCAAACATGATTAAAGTGTGTATTGTGAAAGGTAAGTCTCCTGCCCACCTCTGATGCCAGGAATCTTTCCCCAGAATAGCCCATTACTTATTCCTGCTCAATGATGTTCTACACATACCCAAGTGTGGGGTGTGTGTGTGTGTGTTTGCTAAAGTAGAAAAATATTATCTATATTCTTTCCACCTTCGTTTTTTCATTTTACCATATGTCAGAGACAATTCAATGATCAACACATTATATTTTAAGGATATGTTAAAGTTGTAAACAAGGGTTAAAAAAATAAAAGAGCGTTGAAGAATATAAAGAAATAGAACAAATACCAGATTCACACATCCTCCTCTCCAACATCACACGTATCTCTCTTAATAATTTTCTCTATTTCCTATGCAATAATTTGTGTTGTCATGTCTTGGTTTACACATTTTAGACAGTACATATATTGACTTACTCTTATAGGACAGGAAGATTTAGCTCTTAAAACACCTCCTTCTACTAGCCCTTTTCCATTCTCCCAATGTAGATGATATTTTAGCTATTTCACCAAATACACAAAATAAGTAAACTAAATTGAAAAAGATAATTACAATAATAAATACAGTTTAATTATTATAAGTGTACAAATATTGTTTGTTGAGTGGCCAGGAATTTTACTCTAATAAGTTTTTTAGAAAGTTATTTCTAACTTTCTAATGATTTTGTTGGTTGTTATTTGTTGATATTAAATGTTTTTAATGTTTATAATTTTTTATCTGTTCATATTTTTCATAAAACTATCATGTACCTATTAAGAATTTTCTCCAGATGCACAAATATATTACATAATACAACAATTTATTCCTCCCTCCTTCTCTCTCTCCCTTCCTTCCTTCCTCCTTCTCTGTATGTAAGTATGCATGTGTCTATCTATCTATCTATCTATCTATCTATCTATCTATCTATCCATCCATCTATCATCATTCTATCCTTTGCCACACTTTCAGCCTCCAGAGTTTTGAGAAAAAGCATTTCTGTTGTTTCAGGTGCATTTAGGTTGGTGTGCTAGAACTTCTGTTTGCTATTTATTCATTTTGTAATTCTGGTTTCTTACATGTCACACCTTTTTTTAGTTTTGCCCTCTTTTTGTTGGTCTTCATCCTCAAGCAGATTCCCATGAGGGTTAAGGGATGCACATTTGTTGAGTCCTTACATGCTTTAAAATGTTCCTGACTACTGAGCACTTAAAAAGGCTTAGAAAGAATTTTCTCACATGTCTCAGAAGGCTTTCCTCTACTATCTTCTGGTTTCTAGTATTGCTTTTGAAAAGTCTGATTTTATTCCAGTCCCATTTCTTATTGGTAAGCACCCCTACCCTGAATTTAATTATCTTCATCTCTGCTGTTTTATAATTTTTCAGTGGTGTGCTTCATTGCAGTAATGTCCAATCCTTACTCAGAAGAAAGTTGTCAACTCCGTAACTATTGTATTAGAATATTTCTAAGAATCTTCTCTTTGACAGCACAGTTTAGAATAACCCTTCTTAGGACCATGTCCTACACAACAGGCATTGTTTGTTGTTCATTTGAGATTGCCATGAATCAGCTGGGTTATCATCAGCATAGATATTGTATGGAGCATCCAAATATTAATGATGGCTGGACAAATCAAATCTAGTATCCCTTTCAATTCTCTCTTGTGTAGCTCAGACCTAGCAATGCCTTGCACCAGAGCCTAATGCTCTCTTGGTTAAGATCCAATGTATGTCTCTCTTGTTTTCTTAGTAGATTGAAAATTCCTTTGTGAATAGAGACCATGACTTAAATTGTCTTTGTGTCGTTCACCTGCCTAATACTTTACAGAGAACATGGATAATTTTCCAATGGATTTCTGTTGATTATTTTATCATAAATTCATTCATATAGTTTTTAGCTCTGATCCTTCACTTGGGTTTTCCAATAATCATCCACAAGGAGTCAAACCTGATCTTAGCAAGGTGGAAAAGAAGGTATCACAGAGGATTTTTGGCTTTCTCCTATTTTCCTCTGCTAAAATATACTTTCTTCCTTTTTCTGTCCTCCCTTCACTATGCAATGGATACTCTTATATGGTCACTTAACTTCTCAATGCCCACAAACTAAGTGCATTCACACTGCCTACTCTTCACGTTGTTGTCTTGTTCTCCATTTTTTTCCCCTTCTTTCTGAGGCTTGGTACAGTCATATTCAATGTTTTCCAATGTTTCATTTTTTGGGGGAAATTGTATCCATTATCTACTGTTGGGTAACAAACCATATTAAAATTTATTGGTTAAAAAAACCAAATGATTATTATTTCTCCGAAGTTGGTGGGAAGTTGACTGGGATTGTTGATCTGGCCAGGCTTGGCTGATCTTGGGTAAACTCTTGTATGTGTGATTAGCTGGTAGGTTGGTGGTGACTAACAGGTCTAGATGGCTTTATTTATACATCTGGCAATTGGCTGGCTGTCAACTGGAGCCATGGGGTGACTGGACCTCCTCTTTTATCATCCAGAAGGCTACTCTGGGCTTGTCCACATCAAGGTAGATGGGTTCCCAGAAGGAGAGCAGAAGTGTGCACAACTTCTCAAGGCCGAGGCTTCAAAATGTCTTACTTTTATTTCTGCATTCAGTTGGTCAAAACAAGTCATAGGGCCAGTCCTCACCTTGAGAAGCACAAAAATGGACTCCATCTCTTGATGGGAAAAGCTGCAGTTTCATTGCAAAAGGACATAGGTAGTGGGAGGGAAATAATTGTAGCCAGTTTTGTAAGCAATCTACAATGTCTTGCCTTCTGGTCATAATTATTTATGTCCCTCCTACACTGATAATACCCATACTCCTTCTCAAGACCCCCCCAAAGTCTCACTTCATCATGAATGAATCATATCATTCATTCATTCATTCATCATGCTCTTGTGATCTCTGTTAGGTTCATAGGCAGTTCTTACTGTATAACTTAGTATTGTTTTGCAGACTTATGAACAAAAAAATAAGACAAATTTTCTATCCCTCCTCCACCCACCACATACAACATATAATTGTGAGAACAAGAAAACAAAATAGACATTCCCATTTCAAAAAGAAAAACAGTCACTAGCGCAAAGCATTTCTAAAGTTCCACTGGATAAATGCTGTGGGATTCCAAGATCAAGAGCAGAAGCATGCCAGGATTATTGTGCCCTCAGTTTAGAGTTGGCACGACTTTACTTTTGCTGATTCTGTGCATCAAAGTAATCTCGAAGACCAGCCCAGATTTGAAGAGTGGGAAAATAGACTATAATTCTTGGCAACATTGCAGAATCATATTGCCTGGCTACACAGACACAGAAAAGGGACTAATTGAAGCCATTTTTATAAAATCCACCTCAGAGAGCTTCTAGGTGGCAAAAGTTCAGCTGATACATTAATTCATTAATAACATTAATCCAACCTAATATGTCTGTAATAGCATATCCTGACTTCCTCATCACATTCACATTTAAGCTAAGGACTTGAATATCTTACCAGTTTTTCCAAATAAGACTGGTTAATTCACTATCTCATGAGCCTTTCCAACTTCCATATTGTTGTCTACATGCTTTTATTTTCTGTTTAACTTTGATATCTTCTTGTTGTTTAGGGTAATACTTGCTGTTATAACAAATCAATGACTAAATCTCAATGGCTAAATCAATGAAAATTATTTCTTACACATCCAAAGTCTAAAGCAGACATTTGGCAGGTGACCTTTCATGTACTGATTCAGAGATTAGGGCTGCTTTCAGTTTTATAGCATCTTTCCCTAGAAAGAAAAGAAAAGAAAATACACTTTCCCTAGCACATATTCAGTTCTTCTGATAGAATCTGTGCAGGGCCCTTTCTTGGGGAAGTTGGGGAAGTGGCCGATTAGGTCACCTTTCTTAGAGACTTCTCTTGTCCAGTGTTTGTCAAGGCCCCTGGCTTACATCTCTATGGTTTTCCTAGCTCATTATCCTCCTTGGCCACAGTACCACAGGATGTTTAGAATCTGCCTTCCTTAGGGGCTCCACAGTTCTTGCAGCCCTCTTTCTGATAATGCAACTGAGTACCCAATGTTCTTTAATGACTTGGTCATCTAAACTATGCTTCAGTCCAGGCTTGAATTCTTTGACAATAAGCTTATCTGAAATATTAGCAGGCTCAAGGTGTATGCTTTTTCTAGACTTTCTTGTGTGCCAGGATTTATACCTACAGTTCTTCCTGTTATGGTCCAGGTGCACCTGATTATTCCAACCCTTTACAAGCCCTTTCCTTTGTATTTGTTCCTTCCTCAACCTCTATTTGAAAACCAGCCAATTCTCTCCTGAACTCTTTCTTGCAATACTTTGCTAAAGGCCATGATTAGGAGCCAACCCACTATCCTACTGAATCCGTCCAACCATTTTCCCTAGAGCCACAAGCTCAGTGGGCAAGACCTTCCTTCCAAGTTATTGCACATGGCTGTTTTACCAAATAGTCTGCTACCAGACTACTATTTATCTTCTTGTTGCCTACTGTCTAACAATAAACTAATGCTGTAAATTTTAGGGTTTTTTTTATGACAATACCTAGCTTCTATTATCAGTTTATTTATTAATTAGTTCCGTGACTCTAACTACTACCACAAACAAAATTTCTCCAATTCTGACACCAATTCTGGTGTGTGTGTGTTTTCCACACCATCAAGCAATTCTGAGACTATCTATGTGGAAAAAGCATCAGATCCCACAGTCTAAGGGCTCAGCCCCATAAGACTGCCCTCACTTCAGATGCTAATCATAAGTCCAGGTTGTAACCTATAATTCTGAGCAACAGGCTATAAATAGAAGGTTCCCATTACTCCCTCCTTGGATTCAATTATGTTGCTACAGCCGCTCATAGAACTTAGAGAAACATTTCTGCTTACTACATTATCAGTTTCTTATAAAAGGATATAACTCGTGAACAGACAGATGGGCAAAGTACTGTATGGGGAAGTGGTTCAGAGCTCCCATGCCTTCTCTGGGTGTGCCACTCTCCTAGCACCTCCACAAGTTCATCGACCCAGATGCCCTCTGAACCTCACCCATTTGTGTTTTTCTGGGTGCCTCATTACACAGGAATGATTGATTAAATCATTTTCACTGGTGACTAAACTTGATCTCTAGCCTCACTCTCCTCCTTTCTGGAAGTCTGGGGAAGGCCTGAAAATTCTAAGCCTCTAATCACATGGTTGGCTCCACTGGCAACCAGCCCCCATTCTTAGGTTCTTCCCAAAATGACATTAGCATCACAAAAAACACTTTTATTACTCTCATCACAGGAAATTCCAAGTGTTTTAGGAGCTCTGTGCCAGGAACAGGGGTGATGACCAAATATTTTATTCAACTATTTATTATAAATTATAATATCACACCCATTATGTCAGTGGCTTAACACTGTTAAGAATTTATTACTTGCTCAGGAAGCCAATAGTGATTGATGCAGGTGTTAGGATGGCAGCCTTCTACACAGGACTCAAGGACTCAGGCTTCATTTGTAATGGCAAGACTAAAAAGGAGGCATATGGCAGACTTTTCAAGACCTTATCAAATACCCACACAAGTTCTGGGATTTAACTCCACCCACACATGCTTCCCACCTTAGCCCAAAGGCAATAAAGTAGGAGGTTAATACCTGACTGCACCCAACAGTTCTTTCTCCTCTCCTCCAGCTCCATATAATTTGGATCTCATCACTAACTCTTTCTGCAAAACACTGTCTGTATGTCTTTCAAGGTCTCTGTGCGTGTGTGTTTGTGTGTGTACGGAGTGTAGATGAGACAAGGAAAATCCCATTTGTATAGAGGCAGGACATTGAGGTTTCCATGTGGGCTGGGGTTGGCTGGCAGGAAGGAGACATCCATGATGATGTCACAGGTCAGAGGAACAGTGAGCTTCACTACAGACCATGGTCTGTACTGTCCAGAGGAGAGCCAAAGACATATCCTGGTCCCAGAACTCAGGAAACATTTTCCTAATTTTCATTTATTCATGATTTTTGACCGGCATACGCTTGGAATTTCTATGATGTTTATCATCTCTGCCATTAATTTGGCAATTCATATAGATTAGCTTCCTTGTTAAATGTATTTTCAAGGGCACAAACTGTCTAGATGTCCCTTAAGGGCCTTTATCGAAACTAATTTATATTCTCCATAACATCTACAAATCTTTTGACATAGTAGCTATCAAGTAACTTTTTTGATTAATTGATCAATTGTTCTGAGTTCTTAGGAGACCCACAGAGAGGTTTTTTTCTCTTTTTGACACCAACTATGTTCCAACACCACTTCTCCAACTCTCTGACACCAACGGGTGCTCAACAATTCAATTCAATTCTGAAACTAGCTTCCTGGAATCAGGGTCAGGCCTTACAAGTTAAAGGGCTCAGTTCCATAACACTGCACTCACTTCAGATGCCACTTACAAGTTCACTCATACTTCTGACTGACCTCCTATAAATCAGGGTTCCTAGGAATCCCTCCTCACATTTGATAATTTGCTAGAAAATGTCATAGAACTCAGGAGAGTGCTTTAGTTACTGTTACCAGTTTAGTATAAAGGATATGATTAAGGATTAGCCAAAAGGAAGAGATTCATAGGGCAAGGTGTGGGGGAAGATGAATGGGTCTTGCACACCCTCTCTGATTGTGCCAACCCTCTTAGTACTTCTCCCCTCCTGGAGCCCCGGGGACTGTGACTAAAAGTTCCAGAACTCTAAGTAAGATTTGGACTTTCTGGTAACCAGCCCCCAACCTGAAACTATCTAGGAGCCCACCAAGAGTTGCTTCATTAGATAAAAAAGATTCTCTTATCACTGTTATCATTCAGGAAATTCCAAGGGATATGTGAAGAACCAGGGACAAGGACCAAATATTGATTTCTTATTATACCACACCCACCTGCTTCACTTAATAATTTTAAGACAAGACATGTACTGGGTGTTGAGGAATCTGCTTTTCTGTGGTGAGGAAAGTGAATCTGATTATATGCAAACTATAAACAAGACAGTATTTTTCTAATGGACAAAGTGCACTCGGTAAATTAAATGGACTGCCATTGTGCTTTCATAATTCTTTTTCAGCCCTCAAAGTGAATAAAACAAGAATACAGTAAGTAAATAAAAACGTAAATAAAATCAACAATAAAATCTTTATCACTTCTCTCTGTCTAGAAATATTATACATGATACATCTCTCATAATATTTTTTTTCTAACTCTAGTTTATGTCATTCTCCCCTTTGGTAGAATGATCTATGTAGGAGTGTAACACATGTTTTTTTTTTTTTAATGAAAGGGGTTTTTATGAAGAACTTAATCAATAGGTAAATGAATAAATATAGTATGAAGATTAGCTGTCAATGGTCTATATGAACTGAAATGCCACTGTACACTTCATAAATGTATGAAACCTCATGATTTCAACCTCCGTTTATTTGAAATTACTGTCATTCATTCTTGCTGGACTAAGTTAGCTCTTACTTGACTATTTAAAAAAAGTTAAATTGACAATGTTAAAGTGGAAAAATATTTAGTTCTTTTCATAGTGAAGGTCAATAGGATTACCATTTTAGCTGCATAAATAAAATGAATGGGCTCATTAAAAATGGCTCCTCTAAATAAATAAGTATGGCTTTGCTTTGTTAAAATACAAAAACCAGTGTCAAAAATTCTTCCCAGCTTTAAAACAAAATCACTCTCTATTCTAAAAAAAAAAAAGTTCTATAAATAAAGCTTTCATTAAGTTTTTATTTCTTTCACCTATTTAATAGAGCAAATTTACAAGGTTTTACTGGACTATACAACTATCTATGAAAATTAATCATTTTTATATTAAATTTGCAGATTGTCACTTATTTACTGGCCCGGGGCAAGACATGTTTTACTTTTCTTATCCAAGTATTAAAGAACTCCCACAAAGTAAATGAGTTTCTAATATTAGATATTCTAGAGAAGTGAAAGGATAAACCATTCTGTGAGTTGGAACTTAAATGGTTTGTATATGTTAGTATGTACTGAAATAGACTCAAATAGAAATCAGGAAACTTGGCTTAGAAGACATTCTTTTTTTTGTCTTTGAAAATGACAGGAATCACAGAAGATGAACTATGTGGGTTCCTTCGATGGAGAAGTAAATAAAAAGTCAACATGTCTTGCATGTTCTCCCATTTTTATTGTGCTTTCTTTTGTCATTACCTACCTGATTTCCTGTGAGTGTGTGTATCTGTGCGTGTGTCTGTATATGTGCCTCCTTACTACAACCTTTGCTGTAAGTGCTTAATGTGTCACTATTCTAGCAGACTATAACTGGGGACTCCTGCAAACTGATGGACTTTCCCATACTAAGACAAAAACATGTCAAAATTTTTTTCTTAATAGATTTCATTTTTTATAATTCAGATTTATGTAAAAATGATAATACAACATTCCATAAACTTCTTATGAGGTTTTCCCTATTATTAACAACTTAAATTATTAGGATGCATATGTTATAATTAGTAAATTGATACTGATATATTATTATTAACTAAAATCCATTTGTTACTCATATTGCCTTAGTTTTGTCTATTATCCTTTTTCTGTTCCGTGATCCCATTCATGATCCTTAGTTTCCTGTTGATTGTGACAATTTGTCAGACTTTCCTTGGTTTTGATGAACTTCAAGAGTACTGGTCAGTGTTTATAGAAAGTCCTCAATTTGGATTTGTTTGATCACTTTCTCATGATTAGACTGGAATTATGGGTTTTGGGGAGGAGAACCACAGAGGTAAAGTGCCATTCTCATGTCGTCATATCAAGAATATGTACTATCAACATGACTTATCATTGTTGATGTCGACTTTGATCACCTAGCTGAAGTAGTGTTGTCAGTTTTCCCTAATGTGGAATTACTCTTTTTTTGTCCTCTTTTACACAGGAAGGACGTCACTGTGTATAGCTCACATTTAAGGAATAGGGAGTCATGCTCCACTTTTTGAGGGGAGAGTGTCTACATTAATGATTTGAAATTCTTTTGCATGGAAGATTTCCTTTCCTCTCCGTTTTTTTAATTCAATTATTTATTTATATCAATATGAACGCATGGGCATTTTTAAAATACTTTGAGTTACAACTTAACACTACTTATTTTCTTGCTCAAATTGTTCCAGATTTAGGTATTGGGAGCTCTTTCAGTGACTCTTATATCCTTTGGACATACCTCCATCATCGTGGACTTTTTTTTTTTTTTTTTGGAGCACTTTCTTTCTAGAATTTCTAGCGCTGTAAGATACTCTAGGCTCATCTTGTATATTTCTTGCCCGCATTCTAGTATCGGCCATTTCTCCAAAGAGCCTTGGTTCCTTTTATTGGAGAATGATATTAGAAACTACAATGCGAGCAGTAGGTGTGCTCATTTCTATCGGGGTGTTGCTCCTAAGCTCCCTCAGAATAAGGAAACATGTATGCGCATATACTAGTTGATGTAAATACACATATCTATAAATATTTCTATGTGCAATTATGTGTATCAATAATCAACTCAAAATGAGTTCACAATAACATTTCCAATTTTAATCCATTACCATATTACCACTCTAGCCTTTTCCTCATACCTATGTAGAAACCTCCACTCCAATAGTGAGACTTCCAACTTCTACCACTTGCCATCCACTTATTTAAGTGTTTGATTCTATATTGAATACTTGCTATTAACAGTATAGTGGTATCAAAATTGTTAACGCTTTTTCCAGTGAGAAACAACTTTACCAGCCAGTACAGTTCTTACGTTATTTCTTGCGCCTTTAGCTTTATATACTCCTTTCATTTCTAAAGTGACTTACGTCAACATGTTATCCCCCATCTCCCTTTCAGTGAAGTCATTTGATACATTTGTAATATAGTTATACTGTTTTGTCACATTCTGCATTCCATCCTGTGATCCACTGACCTCATAAATGACTTCTTAAATATACAAACATTCAAGTCCAGTGGATTTTGACAATGCATAGTAGCATGTATCCACATTACAGCATTGCATAGAAGAGTTTCGCCGCCCTAAAAAAAGTCGCAGCTATTCACCTTCCTCCCTCTGCAATAATCAGTTTTTTGTCATAATTGGAGTTATACAGTACATGGTCTTTTCAGACTGGCTTCTTTCACTTGGAAATTCGAGATTCATCCATGTCTTTTCACAGCTTGCTAGCTCATTTCTTTTTAACACTAAATAAGATACTCCATTGCACCAATGTGCCACAGTTTGTTTATCCATTCACCTAGTGAATGACTGGTTGCTCCCAGTTTTTATGATTATTAATAAAGCTGCTCTAGACATTTGTGTGGATGTTTTTATGTGGACATAAGTTTAGAAATAAGCTGGGTAAATACCAAGGAGTGTAATTGCTGGATCACATGAAAAAACTTATGAGTTAAAACCTACAAAAATGTGCTCCCCCAAACCCCCATTCAGGAATGCAGTCCTCAGGAGTTTTTTTCTTTCCTACTAGTCTATACTCAGCCTGTAGCAACATGTAAAAATTACCACTTAAGTGTTCCCACTAGTTTATGGCTCAGGGTTTCTTGCTCATTACTCTCTGTATTTTATCTCTCTCTCTAGATTTTTGGTTTGCCAGAGACCTCAGTTCTTAGATGAGTTCAAGAGAAGTAGCTGATTTTCAGATTGTTCAATTTTTTTGTGGTTGTTCTTGTTTCAAGAATGGGTATGATGATTTCCAAGCTGTTTATATGTAGGAGTTAAAACTGGAAGTCAACATGACAATTTTATAGGGAGAGGGGAATTTATCTGTTTTCTTAAGCAAATATTTTTACCTCATTGGCTATGTCTCACCATAACTTTGAAAGTGTCCATATAATATCTCTAACTAACCTTTGGCCTATCATTTAAATCAAGGGAACACTGTCATATACTCAGTTTTCCTTGTGTTATCCTTATATCCAGGAAATCACATGAAAGTTTGTAATTTTACAATTCTAGAAATTTTTCTAAGCCTTATATATAAATGCACTTATTATGGATAAAAAGAAATTCATTTAAATATAAAAACATATACCTTTCAATATTTTAAATTATTAAAGCCTCTTATCCATGTTAACTGAAGTTATCTCATGTTAACTCAGTTATCCATGATAACTGAATTTTTTCTGAATCATTTTCACAAGTTATATTTTCTGGTAATGGTCCCTAATTTACATTGTCTAATTATTTCCCCTGGAAAAAAAATATACATTATATATGTCATTGCCATGCTTAGACTAATTTAGGCAATAAAATGTATCTCTGGAAAGTATTCTTGAATTATCTTTCTTTTTTTAAGTACTTTTCCATTTTTTTGGCTGGCTTTCTTCTTTGAGGACTCATTGATATAATTAAACTTCATATTTACTTTTTTTCTGACCTAAAGAGCATATATCTAGAACTACAAAACTGTATGAGATTCCTTTAGATATTATTTACTACATTCTCAAATAAAAAAGGGGTTTCCTTCTAACTACATCACTCAAAACTAGCTGCCTACTACTTAAAAGAATACCTATAATGGCGGATTCTGGGATGATAGTGGGGAAAAAAATGGAATAGTTTTTTTTTTAAAGATTTTATTTATTTATTTGACAGAGAGAGACAGCCAGCGAGAGAGAGAACACAAGCAGGGGGATGGGAGAGGAAGAAGCTGGCTCCTAGTGGAGGAGCCTGATGTGGGGCTCGATCCCAGAATGCTGGGATCACGCCCTGAGCCTAAGGCAGATGCTTAACAATTGCGCCACCCAGGCGCCCCCAAAATGGAATAGTTTTAAATCTTTCTGAATCCCCTATTTAAAAAAATAGAGATACAAGATAATAAAACCAAAAACCATGGTATCTACAAAAATATTAGGGATGGAAAAGTAGTCCCATCAATCCCCAAATTGTACAAGAACAGCATTAAATCAGCTTCTTGACAAGAATAAGTTTCTAATCATGCCCTTCGATACGACTTTTCCTTTTTCTTATAGTGATTGTTTCAGGTGTACTCAAGAGTACAAACTGCTTGTTTCTTTAATTGGTTCTTGACTACAGAGAAAACAGAAGCATACAGGGATCTCATAATTAAGCAGCCACCATCTATATTTCTTAAATATTTAGTGTTTAGTTAAAGTGACATTTTAAAAATCAATAATTATTAATTGAAAAAAAAAAGATGAAACTTAGTAGAGCATATATTCCGCAATGAGGTCTTCATAAACACTAACAGCATAGCTCTAAAATTTACCATGTGTGCCTTCTCCTCTGTCAGGATAGAAAATATATTTGATACAATTTTTGAACAGCAAAACCTTTTTATTTATTTCCACTTATTATCAGGGGTGAGAGAAACAAACTAACAAATGCAAATTTTTAAAGGTGAGAATCTCTTCTTTTTTTTTAAGATTTGATTTATTTGTCAGAGAGACAGAGCAAACACGAGCGGGGGCAGGGACGGCAGATGGAGAAGAAGCAGACTCCCTGCTGAGCAGGGAGCCCAACACAGGGCTCCATCCCAGGACCCTGAGATCATGACCTGAGCTGAACGCAGATACTCACCCGACTGAGCCACCCAGGCACCCAGAAACTCTCTTTTTTCTCCCGGTAAAAAGTCTCCCACTCACTTTCATTGCTAATCCAGATTCTCACTGCCCTTTGGATACCAATTCAAATTTTAGCTTACTTTAAGTCTTTCTTGGTCCTATTAGGCTATGAGCATCTATATTTTAAGGTCCTCAGTACCACCTAATTTCCTTCATGAGTCCATAATGTTATCAGATTAATCTTAGTAATTCTCTACGTGCAGGTCTGTCTCCCCAGTGAGAACATAAGCCCTTTGAGACCCAGATCACTTAGTGACTGCTAGTTGGCTTAAACACATATGTCAAAATTCAAGGCCCAAAACTCCTGAACTATCAACCTCTGCATCTTTCTGTTTTTGTTTTTGTTTTAAATCTTTTTTTTTTAAGATTTTTTTATTTGTTTGTTTTGGAGACAGAGTGAGGGAGACAGAGAGTGGGAGAGACAGTGAGAGTACACAAGCCAGAGGAGGGGCAGAGGGACAAGGAGGCCCTGCTGAGCAGGGAGCCCAACACATGGCTCCATCCCAGGACCCTGAGATCATGACCTGAGCTGAAGGCTGATGCTTAACTGACTGAGCCACCCAGGTGGCCCCCTCTGCATCTTTCTTCCCGATATATGCCCTTTTGTTTACTCTCTAACACCTACTTGTAACTTTCAGGTGGATATCTGTCTTTAAGGCTTTGTCCCAGTATTGTTCTCACCCAGAAACATTTCATCCTCTCTTTCTGCCAAGTCTGATCCACAAGCTCATCTCATATTTCTTTTATTCCAGAAGACCTCACTTTATTCCACGGGATTCACGACTATTACATTTATAGTCTGTGTAGAAATCAGTTGTATTTTGTGTTTTATGTCATCCATTGTGCTTTTTTAATGTTGTCATTTAAATTTTCATTACTTTTTTCTCACCTCCAAAATAAAAAAAAAAAGTTTTCTGAATGCAAAGAATATTTCTTTAACTTGCTATTGTACATCAAATGCTTAATACTGAGGAAGATACAGTAGGTAATTCATAACTGATTAATTTCTTAGCATCAAATATTTCATTCAGTAATAGTTGGACAATCAGGTCACCTCAGAACCTGGTGACACAGTGTAGAGTCCAATGTTAAGGATATGGAAAGGGGTGGTAATGAGTCAGGAACCATCTAAAAGGGATAAAAGATATGGGCAGAGCAAGGAGATAATGTATTTCTTCTTTTCCAAAAACACAGGGAAGTATTCAACTTAATTGAGGAAAGTGGCTTGATTTGGAATAGAGATAGAAAATTACAGGTAAAAAGTACATGAAACTTGAACCCTAGATGTTAAATAATAGAGGAAAAATTGAATTAACCAAAAAAGAAACTAGGAAATGACAACATTCTGAGAATTTTGGTTTAGACTCAATATTTGGATTATCTTCTTTCTTCAAAACATTTATTTAGTATTTATTATGTGCAAAGCACCATTCTAGGAACTGTGGAGCTTCAAAGACGTATAAATCATGGCTTTTGTCTTAGAAGGGCTTACAATTTCCCAATGAAGTGCCCAAACCACCTCTGTCACTAACTTTCTGTCGAAGTTGGATTAGACATTTTGCCTCTCAGGTTTCCATGTTCTTCTTCAGTAAAATAATGGGGTTAGATTAGATAAGCATTTTTTTTTTTGCTCTAACACTTCACAATTGGATGAAACAAATGGCCCAGTTATTTTCCTTCTTAAGATACTTCAGCCCCACCACGCCCCCAAACATTTGTTTGCTGTCATAGACAAAGCTTTTAATACGAAACTGAGTTTGCTAACAGGATGGGATTTTGACATTCACCACACCTACTGCCAAGGAAGAAGGAAGCCTCTGGGAAGGCTAATTGTGGGACCTGTCATTCTAAGGGCTTGGGCAAATGAAAAATTAGCTGATGCACAGTGGGAGGTTTAGAAGCCTGTGGGTGAAACATTCAGAAGAAGCAAGTGTTTTGGAGCTGCCAAGAGCAGCCTGGTAGTTATCTCAGTAGCGGGAGCAATGCTCGGGAGGGAAAGCTGTGGTAGAAAGAAAAGTCTACCTGTTGGAGAGTAGATCTGTACACACCTGCAGTGTGTGCACAGAGAGGAAAAGTGTTGCACCTGTGAGATTTCACATTGACAGCTCTAGCTTCTCCCTAAACAATACACTATAAACAGGATTTCTCTCACACCTAATGCAAACTATTGTTTTTGCTCTCATTTCTACCAGTTCTATTAGTAATTTTTCAGTTCTGGCTCACACAGTAAATTTTTCTCCAAGTGTAGTGGTCAGACTCAGGTGTGCAGAAATATCTGGATGAAAAATTGTTTCATGCAACTCCAGCTTCTTCATGTTCCTCATCCCTTCCCTTCTCTCTCTAGACAAAACAAAAGTGATCCTCATTCTTTCCAACCTATGAAAATTCTAAAAATCCTTAGAAATGCAACCCAAGTTCCATTTATCGTGTTTGTATTCTCTTTGCTTCCATGACGCAAAGTACATTAGATATAATTTCTGAAAGCTAAGAAATGGCTTTCCATTCCACTATTATTGTTTTCATTTATTTCTTCTTTGTGATTATTAGTTAATACTTAGTCTTATGTTATTGGGTTTAATCTGACTTCCCAACTAGTCAGTAAGTTTCTTGAGGGCACACAGCATGTCTTCTTTTTGTCTGGGGGCATATATTAGATATTTAAACACTTTTCAAGAAATTGTTGCCTTGATTTTCTCAGTTAAAAAAAAATTAAGAGCCTACTACTCTAGGGACTTTTATGTTTGATTGACTGCCACAAAATGGACTGGGCAGATTTTAATGATGTCAAGTCATTGATAAAGGTTTACAAGGGTCTGGGTTAACCTTTTTCATTCCTTTAAAAGGGCAGATTACCTCACAGGCCACAGTGCAAATGTCAATGACTCACAACAGGGAATTGGGTCCAGCTGGTACATGGCTTAATCATTAGCTCTGGAGAGTGCTAATGAAATATTGATCCCAATATAACACTCTTTGGGAGAGTAAGTTAATATCTGCCCCTAATAAATGTAGATATATTAGGATTATTGGGCTGTGAAATCTGCAGAGATGGAAGTTCATGGCTCTCTTCGGCCTCATGAAAACTACTGATTCAATGTTGTTTGATGGGTTTCACCACTAAAGCACAGTTTGCCGTGGGTGATACATTCAACTACACCAATAAGTTAAAAAAAAAGACGTGGGATGTATGTGATACCACTGGTTCTGGATCAGATCATTATCTGATTCAGACTCTCTGTAAGTAGAGGGCTTACAAATTCAGTGGACTAAATGGTATTTTAAGAGAGCATGTCATCTGATCTGCAGATAGAAAGCCAGTAATTGTTCTTAGGCAAAGGATCAAAGATGAGAGAAGAGAAAACATTCTAATAACTTTCCATTTTATAATTGTGTCCCTTCCTGAGAACCGGCTTTTTTTCTGACCTAGGAAGAACATGCCCTGAATAATAACCTTCACCCTCTTTGGCTTGTCTTAGCTTGAGTCTTTTTCTTTAATTTGATTCTAATAGAGTCCTGCCCAATACAAATATTGGAATAAGAAATAAAGCAAAGTAAAAGTAGAGTGGACTGAGTTGAGATGGTATGGTTAACGGTGCAGATTCACTCATTACTGAGTGAAAGACTTTCAAGCCGTGACATTGATGGTGATGTAGTCAGTTAGGGTACTACCTGGCAGCTACTGAGATTCTGGCCACAGGGACACAGTTGGTGAGATTTTGGAGGACTAGAATCAAAACGGCAGGAACACAGACTCTGTTGATTACTCTTGGATGACTTCAGTGAAGTACAAAAAGAGAGAAGTGAGCTCTGAACTGGAATTTCCACTAGAGGCAAATGCAGAAAGTCTGGATTGCTTGACTTTATTTGTGGCAAATGCCAGAAAGAATGCATCTGACTAGGTATTTATATTGTTTGATTTCTTCTCTTTCTCTAGATAACACTGATATGCTTTTCAAGAAATGGTAGAACACTGGCAAATAGTATGGAAATATTTGGGAGGAAGAAGAAATATTAGGAAACCAAATCTACCAGCTCTCTCCTGAGTAGCTCCTGCTGCACCTTCCTTTCCCCGTCTCCACTTGCCATTGCAAAGTATATCCTATACTAGATGTGGAATGTAACAAGGGAGAAAATTCCTGAGAAGATAATATACCATTTGATAATCTCACCCCAGCTCTTTATTCTCTCAATCAATCCCAAATCTAATGCAACTAAGCACAGAAAAATGAGAATGGGTAACAACTGCAAATCAATTGAAATCAAGTAGTATTGCACTAAATCACAGACCATTGACCTGGCCTAGTAATCAGGGTTCAGGAATTATTCTGTTCAGCAGAGAACTCTGGAGTTTGTTTTCAGCAAATAGAGTCTCCAAAATATAAAACTGATAAGCAGCCAAATAATTTTAATGGAAGGTTTATCACTAGAAAATTGTAAGCCTAGAAAACAGCCACCAAAATAAACTTAAAACCAGTAGGACAGGGAGTCTCAACCCCTCATACAGGATAGTTTGATCTAAACACTAAGGATTCTAGTAAAATTAGAACATGGACTGCTAAGTAAATGCCATCCTCCACCAGGGCAGTTTTGCCAATCTCTCTTTCAAGAACAGTCATTTGAGCAGAAAAAGTTTGGAGAGCTGAAGAAGGAATTAATTCCCATGATAACTAAATGAGACAAAGTAATGACATCTTTGAGCATCATAGCTGGTTCTGTTATTTATCTTTCTATGAGTGTCCAACAGAGTACAAGGTATCTAGATGTATTGTTGTCCCTTTCTTTCTCTTCATCTTTTTTACTAAATAGGTGGCCTATGAGTGCACGTACACATACGTGTGTATTATTCTTTCTCTATTCCTGTATTTTTGGTATTGGGAGAGATAACATTTATTAATTAATGCCCTCAATTCCAAGATAGGGTGAAATTACCACAGTCCAAATCCTACTTCCATGGTAAATTGTATTCCAGTAATATACCTGGAATGCAAAAGGTGATAGATAAACGGTTTGGCTATATGACGTCTAGAGAAATCGAAGTATGCATTAGAGAAGAGTGTGTGACTCTTCAAACTTTTCACCAAGCTACAGTAACAGCAGAGAGGAGTGTATAAGAGGTTGGGAACTATAGTTAGAAACATTCTGCTGCAGTTATGATAATTCGGGAGTACTGTGCTTTATGTGAAAAAATAGGTAAATTTTTCATGCAATTCCATTACTGACCATTAGATTAAGTTGATCCTAGGAAGATAAGCCATTTATCTGTGGCATGCCCCTAGCATATTATTGAATGTCCTGGTTTGAGAAGCATGACTGTAGTGGTTAAGTGGCCAGATTCTTGGTTCAAACAGCCTGAGAAGCTTCCACTTAGGAAACGAACAGTCTTGAGCAAGTTTCTTACTACTCAGTTTCATCATCTCTAAATTTCAGATAATACCTCCTCCACAGTATTGTTAAGAGAATGAAATGAGGTGCTACATGCAAAGCACATAACTCAGTGCTTAGAACATAACTAACATGATCAGTAAATATTATCAGTGTCATTCATAGTTATTGGCTCCTCTGGGGTATGATCTCCAATATGTAGGCATGCGTTTCCATCAAAGACCACTTTCAGATGATACACCTTTGAACACAAATAACCTCAAGGTTGCTCTAGGCACTTCCCAAAATGTTTGATCCATTGACTATATTCATTGCAACCTGATCCTGTTGTGTCTTTTACATGAATATTGATCATTTGGGGTTATAATTTTAAATAGTTGGTATTTTGAAGCCATGTGGTAAGACCACCTACCTGTTAGTAGGGAATAAAGTTTCCTCTGAAGAAAATGGATTTTCCCAATGTAAATCACCCAAAAAAGTGGTACCTGAAAATGCAGACAAAAATGCAGAAAATGAGACTTTGATAGACAAGGGGAAACTCTAGCATCTCAGTTTTGGGTCTTTAGTTTTGGATTTGAAAGGTTAAAGTAGGCTTGAAGACATTCTTTGGTGATAGAGCCAGTTGACTCTCTTAAATGGATACTGGGCATGAATAGGCACAATGGCCTTCCATAAGATCTCCCTTAGCATATTGCATTTTACTACTAGATCTAGCTCTCCTCCATAAATTTTCAGTTAAATTTTCAACCATGCCTAGATGTGGAAGATTAAAAGCGTCCATGACTGGATTGCATGGAAAGCTATGACACCGAGTCCATTTAGTAGGGGCAAAGGTAATCAGCAGGGGATACTTAGGGGAAGGGAAAACTCCTCATGAAGCAATATTCCTTCGGTGGCATCTGCTGGTTTGATGATATTAATAGTCAGCATGTTTTCTTATAAACTTACTTATACTCTTACCTTCACAGAGTTATTTGGTCAACCTTAAGGCTATCTTGTTGGAATATGTGTTTGCAACAGCTACTCAGCTCAATTTATGTAGGTAAAAACTTTCTTAACTCAGAAGCTCTTAAGATATGGTCCATGTGACTCAGAGTCTTAAAGTGGGAAAAACATAATTAGCACTTTTCAGCTTCAAAGAAGATTATAAACACTGGCTAATTAAACTTCCCAACACCTTCTTTGTACGGATGTAGTTATTTCCCCTTTCTGGACAGGTTAAGATATCTATTCAAGGGAGAAGAATACAGCTGCTTCTCTCCTGCAGAGCAGCAGTGAAATCTTTCTCCACTCAGTGGGAGTCTACGCTCAAAGTTAAGTTTAATCAAACATTTAATCAGTATCATTTTACTGAAACGCAATGTGCCTTACTTTGTGTTCTTTGGTTACAGAAATAAAAAGTGTCAGTGCCTCCTATCCTTCGAGAGTTTTACATGAAGTTGAACAGACAGGACACTAAAACATTATACTAAAAATAATGCAAATGAGAATATAATTAGGTATGAAATGTCCCTTTCCAGACTGCCTTTTGCTCTCCATTCTGTGCACATAAAGATCTTTCTGGAATACAAATCTAATCCTATCACTCTTCTCCTCACAGTCCTTCCATGATTTTGTATGACTTGAAGGATAAATTCCAAACACTTGGGGTGACATTTACTACTTCCAGAGCTTGGTCAGTACCTACCTGCTTGGTTTATTTAAATCCTTCCATGTCCACATTTGCCCAGCAAATCCCAGTCTCAGAAACTCGCTTGCTAATCTACACATGAGTTTTTTTGTTTTTAATCTCCATGCCTATATTATCACGCCCTATTTATGCAGAATGTTTTACTCATTCCTTTCTCTCATGAATTCCTCCTCCTCTTTGAAAAATCAGCTCAAAGGTCATATATTCCTGACAGCTCTCCTGACCCTGCTTTTCCTCCATCCTTGCTTCCTTTGAGTCTCCATAATACTTCATATATAACAAAACAAAATAACATAATATGGTTATTATATTTTCACATTCTGCTATGATTATTTGTCTCTCTCCAATTATAATATGAAGAAAGCCATAAAGAGCAGAGATTGGGTTTTATTTATTTTTATATTCCCAGAGTTTGGCAGAATCCCTGGCAAATTATAGTCATTATTGAATGACTGAATGGCCATCCCAACTCATGTCCTGGCACGCTATCCTTCTTACACTACACTCTGCTTTCAGTGAATGTTCATCTCTAGGCCTTTGTATACTTTGTTCTTTTAGTCTGGGATACTCTTCACTTTTCCTGTATGTTTCCTGCCTAATATCTACTTATATCTTAGAATTAGCTTCTCAGCTCAAGTGGTGTGTTACTCTAAACAACATTCTCTGATTAGATTGGGAGCAGTTCTTATATGCTTTCATAACAGTGCACATCCATATCATAAATTTTTTACCTAGTGATTTTTCGTTGCTCAAAGCTTAGCTAATTACTGATAATTTACATTTGGTGAAAAAAACCTAATGAACTGAATGAATAACAGAATCACATGGGCTTAAATAATCTGAGAAGGTTCCACAGGATAGATGTATATTAAATTAGTATCTGTGTGATGGAAAGAATGTGGAATGCAGAGAGGAAACAGATAATTCCATCTGGAAGGCACAATGTCAGCAGGGACCTATATGATAGTGTAGTTGCTGCAGGAGCCCATGAGAAACCAGCCTTATCTTTGGAAGGTGATTCGTGCTATAGAGTTGTCCAAGAAAATATGTACACTTAGAGAGAGCCATGGTAGATATACTCTATTAATTACCTTAGGTGAATTCTTTAATCTCCACACATAAACAAAATGAAAGTTTATTTTTCACTCATATCACGGTCCAATGGGAATCAGCAGTGGGGGAAGGAGTCTTTGTTCTGCTCAAACATTCAAGATCCCATGTCCTTACATCTAGTGGTTTCGATATATGCTAGGGCTATATTATCTTCTTGATCAAGTCCACACTTGACCTTCTGCATTTGGTTGCAGATAAGTTAAGAGAGAAAGCATGGAGGAAGGTAAAGGATATCCTAACGGCCAGGCCAGGAGGAAATGTCCAGCAGCTCCTTTCACATTCCACTGCCGTAACTCATCACGTGGAGACACCTAACACTAACAGAGGCTGGGAAACATAGTACACCTGTGTTGCTAGGAGAAAAAAGAATTGGAAATTAAGGAACTTTTAGGACTGTGACTGCCACGCACATAAGATAATTTTATGTATGAGGGAATAGGAAACAATTGTTATATTCCAATGGGAGAATTATAATTTAAAAAGAGTACTCAAGGAAAACTAACCTAGTGACAAAGATTTGGAGAAAGGATTAAAGGATGAAGGAAACTAGAATCAGGGAAATTATATAAAGTTTGTGCAAGTTTAATAAAAAAATTACATTAACACCAACAAGGATGAGTTTATAGTAAACAGAAGAAGGTGTCAATTTGTGTGCAGTGGTTCTGCATTTGATGAATTACTCTTGTCCTGTGTCTTAGTCTTCAAAATTTGACCTAAATATCCAATTTATAACTGGAGCCCCAGAAATCTCATATAGTATTACATTATGGCAATATCTGACATTTTGTGGGGGTTGGTACTTAAAAATAATTTACACACACACAAATATTCATATTATGTATGAATACACCCATGTGTGTAAATACATATTATGTGGAAACACACAGATACAAATTATGTATTTCTATATTACATAGAGATTTACTTTAAAAAACGATCCCATGGTATTAGTTGTGCAAATGTTGTATGCGCCTGTACCACAAATGAGAACTAAATGTTTCATTTCACTAAGTCCTTGCAACTGGTGAATGGTTGGGTCTGGATGAGAACTTGGATCCCCTGATGCCAGCGCAGTGCCTGCCCCAACCACTGATCTGCTGGATTATACGTGGAACTACTTTAGCAGGGGTGTGAGCAGTTCTCAGTTCTAGAGTACTTAGTTCTAAATATTTAGCATGCTTAACTTGAACATATTTTACTGTGTTTTTAACAAATACAGTGAATGATAGTGGAGGTTCTTGGTGCTTTTAAAATGGTAGGTCATGTAGATGTCAGGGGATTGAGGATTGAAGAATCATACCTTTGTCTTACACTTTTCATTAAACCACATGAGGAAGGGTAGGAAGGGAAGTCTGGAAGTTTCAAATGTTAGAAGGAAAATAGCCCATGTGGATGTTCCTGAAATCTCTGTCTTTTGTCTATTCCCTTATTTGTTTTGATCTCAGCCCTTTTAAAAACTTCATGTTTTACTCCCTTGAAAGAAGCTCTTGATCCCTTGTCAAGTTCTGCAATGATTTTGGAAACATCTTTTGGACTATTAGTGGGCTCTGTGAATGAACAGAAGGAGATGAACACTCAAATATGATTTTGGTCCCTTCACCAGCCGTGGCTGCAGCCACTTTGGAAGCTAGTTTTCCTAGATCAAGAAAACCTCACCTGAGTGAATGTTGATTTTCTCCCACCAGAAGCATAAAATAATCCTATGCATAAAGCACATATCTCCTATTAGCATGATTTAGATCCTACTTCTTGAGGAATATTAAACCTGGCATCCTTGTGCTATGGAGCATTTTGACTCTTATCAGGGCAGACTGCATTTCAAAGGTCATCAAATTAGCTGAATGAACCTGAACTATTTGAGCCACCTGGAATAACATGAGCTAATTCCAAATATATTGTCCTTGACCCCCAAATCTCTCCTGAGATAGAAAAAGGTGTGAGAGGTGGGTCTCATGATTAGCTGTATTGGACTGATTCGGGGGCATGGCCAATCAGCTACTCATTATGGCAACAGTCATTAAGTCTCTGAGGGAGATAAATGCCTAGAAGTAGAGGCAAGGGAAATCCTAACTAGCTGGGTTCTTTGACCTCAAACATCTAGGTGGTCTCTTGGGAACTAGTCTAGACTACATTAAGCCACAAAACTCTTGCCTAATTTGTCTCTCTTAAGGATCAGTGCTTCTTCCACTTTTTATAAATTAGATATACTGACTGCAGAGGAGTGGGGAGTGTCTTGTAAAATACATTTTCCCGGACAACAAGCTCCGAGAAACCAATTTGGAAGATGTAGGATTGGTTTTGAGAATATGCAATTTAACCAATGCCCCAGGGTTCTCTGAGGTAGACAGTGGTTTAGACCATAGCCCTCTAAGACTTTAGCACTACATTGGTACAGAAAGAAAGACAACAAAAAAGAACACATTAAGGGGAGAAAATAATGGGAATGGTCACTTGCCCCAATGCCAGAGCAAAACATCTAATCAGTCTACTTTCGGGCAGGAGGAAACCCCATCAGCTTTACCACTCCAGCGGCAAGTTCTCACTCTTCTCCCATCTGGGGTCCTTGAGGCAACAAATCTTTGAGGGAAGGAGTCTGAAGCTCCATCTCGTGGCCAGAGAAAGCCTCTTTTACTATTATGTTTATTTTGACAAAATGCAACTATTAAAACACAGAAAAGTATTTAATAAGTCTTTTTGCTATCATAGCCAATATATATGAAAACTCTTTTAGAAATTATTACAAACAACAAAAAAGAGATGTCAAAGTTGCCAAAGTCCTCCCTTCCACTGACATCTCTAACACATGTTGGTGTTAGAATATATTCACAGGAAATCCTTTTCCTATGCTCTTATCTTATTTCTTCTTTTGAGAAGATTTTTGTTTCCTAAGGTTACATGCATTTGATTTCAAAAATTACTAATTCCATTTAATTAAAATAAAATGGGATTTCTCTACTCCAATCCAAAGAGATCACACTAGATTAAGTAGGACTGAAGCCCTGACCTTTGATTTGGTGCCTTTTTCCCCTTCTTTTTTCAATAATCATGATTTGGTGACTTTTTTTGTTATTGTTGTAATGCTCATGGACGACATGGCAATACCACGCTATGGGAGTTGTTTATCCATATTAGAGGTAATGGGCAAAATATTGAAGGATTTTCTGTGATATAAGACTTGTATTTAATAGTTCACTGCAACAAGATAATAACTTGTCTATTTAGTTTATATTTATTTTTTATGTTGATAATAATATTCAGGTAATTCACCATAAATGTTTGCTAATATCTTGCTTATGAGCTTAGAAGAGCCTCATAGAGGTCATCTGTTCAAACATCCTCATGCAAGGTTAAACCACTGTTTGTTTGTCTCTTAGAGAACTAAATACAAAAATTCACATATATCCCATTTTACATGAAATTGCTCAGGATTCAGAGACCTGCCAGAAAATAGATTTTAATTCTTTCCTAGCAACGAACGCCATTATAAAATAATCCTCATTTTTCCAACCATGTCCATATAGACAGAAATACAAAACCAGCTGATCTCATCACCACACATTTGACCTGGATGCAGTAAAAACATTCCTATCTTACTCTTGGATTCTCAGTGTAAAACCTTCCTAGGTTGAAGAAAATAGATACACATTTTTCTCTCTCTCTTCACTCATGCTGCAAGCTGGCCCATTTTATTAGCATGGTTAAAGTTTATCTCCCGGCTTAAGGAAAAAAAAAAAAAAACCCTCAAAGTTTTTCAAATACATGCAGATGTTCTATTTTTTTTTCCCCCAAAATAAGTCCATCTCTTTCCAATAGATCCCTGATAGGTCCTGCATTTTCACCCTTAAATCAATTTAGCCTTAAGCTCAATTTTCCTCAGTTGAATGCTCATCTTGATAAACTCCTTAGGGCTGGGTCCCTAGAGATTTTGTTAAATCTAATTTTATTAAAACTTAGGATATGAAAACCTTGTTTGCATAATTATCTATATTAAATATTTCTACCTGTTTCTTTAGAGACTTCACTGGTGATCTCCCTGTTTTTTTTTTTTCTCAGACTTCACCATCATTTTTAGGAATTCAGACTTGCTTTCAAACCAGGAAAGTCTATAAAAAGAAAATGTGGTATACTTTTTCAACTGAAATTAACCAAAACTGTACATGCAATGCACTGTGTTGGACACAAAACTAGGGTTATTATTTTTGTCATCTTGGGTAAGAAAATCAGCATCTTGTGTCTCTTTTTCTATGAAGCTGGACTAATGATACCTGTCTTATTATATCACATATAATCACAATGTTTTATTTGAAAATGCTCTAAAAGTTTCAAAATATTACATATATATTTTATTGTCCTTATGCTAAGAAATCATGTCTGTTCACCAACAGGCATTTACTTCAAAGTTATCATGTGCCTATGCTATACTGAGTACTTTTAGATAATCTTAGTCTTTGCCAACAATAAGTAAGCTGATCTGTGTCTCAGTCCCTGCACCTAACCTATCTGAAATAGGAGATCCAGAAAGTGAACTCTCAAAAGAAATATGAGCCACCATCTCATCAATATCATCTCAGAATCAAACGACTCTTCACAGTGTGGGTATTTGCACTGTTTTGGAAAAACAAGCACCTCTCTGACCTGATGTGGGTTTTGGAATTTCATGGAGGAAGGGCAGGAGAGGATAATTCCCCATCCTGGTGGCAACTGGCCCTGTAAATGAATGAACACTTTCGTGTTTTAAAATTTCATCTAAGGGAGAAATCCACATGATCAGGTCTGAGGAACAGAGCATAAAGACTTTCGAGTCTTCAGATACTGTCAGATAAATTGTCCTTCATGTAGGAGAAACTGAAATGGAAGCACATAGGGGCAGTAGCATTTTCCTTTCTACAAACTTGAAAATGTTGTCCCTTGATGTACATTGCAAGTATATTATAAAGTAATCAGAGCAGAAATATTCAAATCACCAAAGCCAGCAACAATGGATCATAGAGCGATTGAAAATGATAATATATCCAAAGAAATAATGCTTAGAGTCGAACTGGGTAGCCAGAAATGAAAACACAATAATAGGAGAATGAAAAAAAGTGATAATGAACAGTGTGGAGGAGAACCTACTATTCTAGTCTCCAGATAGGTGCTGCCTTTTGTACGTGGATATAAAAGAACCTGATGTAATTGACTATGTAAATGATGTGCCATCTATCTTTTCCCGGTCTCACCAGGCTGTGATTACAAATATAATACTAATAGTATCTGTTTTTCTATGGTTCCCCACCATACCCACCAAGTAAGAATCTTGAATTCCTGAAAAGTACCCCTCCAGCTGCTTTTATGAGCCTACCATAGTACTCACAAACTACCTCTATACCATCACTCAGTTATTCGGTATCTTCAGGACCACACCATGACTGCTGCCAGTGTTTCCCTGTACCATGTGGCTGCCAGAGGGATCACTGTGATTTCCACTATGCTCTAACATGACCACTGGGTGCCAACTTTCAGCTTTGAGCTCTATAGATAATGCTGAGTGAAATACATTCCCCTGGTCACTGCCACAACTCTGGACACAACTGTCTTTGCCAAGCACAGCATTTTCTTCCAAGGAGCCACTGCCAATGTCCTAGATCCCAGTGGGTTATTAGAACAATCCTGCTGTGTTACAGTCACAATTTACAGTATGTACTTATGTTTAAGATAATTGTTTAATGAAATATGTATGTATCTTCCTCCAGAGTGCATGGTTAATCACCCTTTACAAATGCTTTCAACGTCTTTATGAAGGTTCAAATGATATAACCCTACTAGGTTCTGTTATTATTCAGAATGTTTTCTTAAGCTTTACTTAAGTCTAGATAAGTTCACTTTGAATTCAAGCACTACTTTATTACAAAGATACAGTTTAATACTGTAGAAGCAGCACAAAATTTGGAGCCAGTTTGCTGTGGGTTCAAATTCTGGTTGTTGCACTAATTATTTGTAGAATCTTGAACAAGTCACTTGACTTCTTTCAGCCTATTTTTTTTCTTTAATCTTTAACACTAGAATAATACGTACCTTAAAAGGTCACTGTGAGCATTTATCAAGATAAATCTATTTAGGAATTATTACAGTGCTTGGTTAATGTGAAAAACTATAAACTAATAACTGTTATTATCATTACTACTATTATTACTAGCTGCATTTCCCTGCAGCGTTCTACCAACATGTTTCTATGTCAAAGCAGAACTCTTCTGGGACCTTCTGATTATGAAGGCAAGGGAGAGGACAAACAAATTTACACTGATGTATTAGTTACCTAATGGAGTGCTCTATGGGACAGGAAATAAAAAAAGGTTGTAGAGAAAACCCTTTTGGTCCCTAGAATGAATATTAGTGCAAAATCTGGAGTTTTGACCTATCTGGCAAGATTAGCCTTAATAACTTTACTGAGTGGTCCGACAGAAGATTTACCTGTGTGGGTTTGGCGTCAGAAATCCTATTATCCCTCCCCCACCACAACACACCAGCCAGCATGGAAATGGGCCATTTTATTATAAACTAATTACTATTCACTTTTTATCAGCTAACGAATCGATTTGCACAGTACTTTTTAAAATTCAGGAACTGCTATATGAATTTGTTGAAACAAAGAGAGTCATTACCAAGTCCTATTATCCATCCTGCTGGCTCTCTCCTGGGTTTTAATTATTCCAGCCACGAGTAGATATTGGATAGGAAGGCAGGTCACTGAGGTCCTGCCAGTTTGAGTCATGTGTGCTTGGTCTTCTTAAACCTCTGTCAGCCACATGGCCTTCCTTTCCGCCAAAACCCAGCAGTGATGGAGATAATAACAAGCAGCTCTGTCTCCTCCTCCTCATCCTCAATTAACCACCACTGAGCTCCCACTAATGCAAACTGTAGAAACTGAGAGTCCCTGGGGTTTGGATAAATTCTAAAGATCTAGAATAAGGGAGTGAAGGAGCCAGGTAAAGGAGACGTTTTAAAAATGACACCTCCAAATGAGTGAAGTGATTCTGCAGGGCTGCTCACAGCCTGCTCTAGACCCAGTCACAGTGGTCTTTTGACTGCCTAGGAAAGGATTTTGAAGCTTTGGTGATGTCTGGTGTCTCAGAAGCCAACGCTGGTAAGAATAGCTGACAAGAGTGAGGAATTAGGTAAACTGGACCATATAATACCTCTTAGTAGCATTAGCATTGTTTATCTTCTAATATACTATAATACATTTACTATGCTCATTTTCTCAACCTTATTGAGGTATAATTGACAAATAAAAACTGTAATATATATGAAATATACAATGTGGTCATTCGATACGCCTACATGTTGTGAAAGGATTCCCACCATTGACTTAATTAACACATCCATCACTTCCCTACGTATTTTTACTTTTTTTTTTTTTTTTTTGGTGAGAGCACTTGGGTTTTATTCTCTTACCTTCTTAGCAAAGATAAGTCTCTTCAACAAATGATGCTGGGTAAACTGGACAGCTACATGTAAAAGAATGAAACCAGGCCACTTTTTTATACCATACACAAAAATAACTCAAAATGGATTAAAGATATAAATGTGAGACCTGAAACCATAAAACTCCTAGAAGAAACCATAGGCAGTAACTTCTTTCACATCAGCCATGCAAACATTTTTCTAGATATGTCTTCTTAGGCAAGGGAAATAAAAAAAAATTAAACAATTGAGACTACACGAAAATAAAAGCTTTTGCACAGTGGCAAACCATCAACAAAACAAAAAAGCAACAAAAAGAATGGGAGAAGATACTTGCAAATGATATATCTAATAAGGGGTTAATATCCAAAATACATAAAGAACCTATACAACTCAACACCAAAGAAACAAATAATCCAATTAAAAGTTGGGCAGAAACATTTTTCTAAAGAAGACTTCCAGATGGCCATCAGATACATGAAAAGATGGTCAACATCACTAATCACCAGGGAAATGCAAATCAAAACCACAGTGAGATATCACCTTAAAACCTGTTAGAATGGCTAAAATCAAAACACAAGAAATAACAGGTGTTGACAAGGATGTGGAGAAAAAGGAAGCCTCATGCACTATTGCTGGAAATACATATTGATGCAGCCATTGCAGAAAACAGCATGGAGTCTCCTCAAAAAAATTAAAAAGAGAACCATAAGATCCAGTTATTCCACTACTGAGTATTTATCCAAAGAAAATAAAAACACTAATTTCAAAAGATATATGAGCCCCTATGTTTTTTGTAGCATTATTTACCATAGCCAAGACTTGGAAGCAACCCAACTGTCTGTCAACAGATGAATGTTACACACACACGCACACACACACACACACACACACACACACAATGGACTATTACTTAACCATAAAAAGAATGGGATCTTGCCATTTGCAACGACATGGGTGGACCTAGAGGGTATAATGCTAAGTGAAGTAAGTCAGTCAAGGAAAGACAAATACCATATGATTTTACTCATATGTGGAATTTAAGGAACAAAGCAAACGAAAAAACAAAGTAAGAAAGAGACTAACAAAAAATCAGACTCAAATACAGAGAACAAAATGGTGGTTGCCAGAGAAAGGCAGGTGGGGGGGATGGGTGAAATGGATAAAGGGGATTAAGAGTACACTTATCTAGATGAGCACTGAGTAATGTATAGAATTGTTGAATCATATATTGTACACCTGAAACTAATATAACACTATATTAATTATACTTTAAAACGCTACTAAAGATTTAAAAATACACAGCAGTGTATTATCAACTATAGTTACCATGGTATACATTAGAACTTCAAAACTTATTCGTTATAACTGAAAGTTTGTACCCTTTTACCAGCCTCTCTCTATTGGTCTCACCCCCTCAGCCCTGGGCAACCACCATTCTACTGTTTCTATGAGTTAGATTTTTATTTCTGGATTCCACATTTAAGTGTTACCATGCATTATTTATCTTTCTCTGTCTGGCTTATTTCACTTAGCATACCCAGGTTCACCCATGCTGTGGCAAATGGCAGGATTTCCTTTTGTAAGCCTGGATAATAGCCATTGTTTATATATACACCACATTTTTAATCCATTTATCTGTCAGTGAACACATAGGCTGTTTCCATTCCTTGGCTATTGTGAATAATGCTGCAATGAACATTGGGGTGCAGAAAGTGATTTCATTTCCTTTGTGTATATATATATTTCCAAGTGGGACTGCTGGATCATATAGTAGTTCTATTTTTAATTTCCTGAGGAAGTGCCATACTGTTTTCCTTAGTGACTATACCAGTTTATATTCCAACCAACAGTGTACAGAAGTTTCCTTTTCTCCACATCCTTGCCATTATTTGTTATCTTTTGCCTTTTTGATAATAAGCATCCTAGCAAGTGTGAGGTGATATCCCATTGTGATTTAAATTTGCATTTCCCTGATAGGGATGTTGAACAGCACCATTTCATGTACCTGTTACCCATTCTTATGTCTTCTTTGGAAAATGTCTATTGAGGTCCTTTGCCATTTTTTTTTATTAGGTTATGTTTTTTGGCTATTAAATTGTAGGATTTTCTTGTATATTTTGGATATTAACCACCTATCAGATATGCAGTCTGCAAATATTTTCTCCCATTCCATAAATTGTGTTTTCTTGATGATTTTTTCTGCGAAGCTTTTTAATTTAATGTAGCTCCACTTATTTCTTTTGGATTTTGGCCTTGTCTTTTGGTGTCAAATACAAAAAACCATTGCCAAGACCAATGTCAAGGAGTTTCTTCTCTATGTTTCTTCTAGCAGTTTTATGGTTTTAGGTCTTAACATTCAAGTTATTAATCCATTTTGAGTTTATCTTTGTGTATAAAATAGGGGCCCAGTCCTTTTGCATGTGGATATCTGGTTTTCCCAGCATTTATTAAAGAGACCATCCTTTTCCAAATGCATATTTTGGGCTCCTTTGTCAAAAATTAATTGAACATATATGCATGGGTTTATTTCTGGATGCTTTATTCTATTCCATTGAACTATGTGTCTGTTTTTATTCCAATACCATACTGTTCCAATGGCTAATGATTTGTAATACAGTTTGAAATCAGGAAGCATGATATCTCTAGCTTTGTTCTTCTTTCTCAGAATTGCTTTGGTTATTTGGGCTCTAATAGTTACTCAACGCATTTAATTCAAATTGCATTTATTATTACTTCCTAATAGCCTCTAACCCAAAAGAAGTTCATTCTTACACTCACTTTTAAGCTTACATTTAAATTAGAGTCAATCTGATTCCCTGTCCTAGCCCTTGAGGTCTCGGTTCTAAGACTATATGTGTGTGTGTACATATGCACTCACAAACACAACACCACAATTCGCAAATGAAAGGTACCTTTTATCCTTCATGTTGTTCATTATTTAAATGGTTTAGAATTAGAGTTATAACACTTACTGGTTTCCATTCTGTTTCCCGTATCAGTTTATTTATTTATTTTTACATTAAAATATTCAAGGATAACTGTTTTTTTCAAGAAAGAACTATAACAAACATTTTGTATTTTAAGAACTTTCAAAGAAACTAAAAATTTTGGAAATTTATTTCACTAAATAAAATGATAAAAGTGCAGTGAATTTTTTAAAGCTTAATTTAGCAGATTTCTCATTTACATAAAATTATACCAAATAATTATAACTATTACGACAAAGGGAGGCCTTTGGTTCAAGGGGATTGATGTGACTAGAAATGCCCAGAAAATATGTGCTGTGCTTGTGTTCGTGCCTTTTGTCACGAATATTTTAATTCTGAATAAGTGCTATTAGCTGTCGGTGTCTTTACTACGGCTGAATCTCACCGTGTAAATCTTCATGAAGAGGTATGTGTGGGTAGACGCTTTTCCATATTTTGTGAGTACAGTATCCCAGTACATGTGAGAGAGGCGTGGCTTACATTGACTATGACAAGTCTAACAACCTTGAGTGTCTCAGATGCCATCTCCCTAATTTAATATCTTACCCAATTTGTGAATGAAATGTAATACAGTGCCTTTGAAGTTTTGAATTAATGGAAGAAGAACGGGAAGCTGTGTGGAAGAAAATTTTCAGGTAATGGCTAGGCATATAAAGTTGTCTGGTGGTGACAGGGGCTCCCATTCACCAGGAAAGAGGTACAAATATTCTAGGCTACATTTATCTTATGTCCCAGTCTCTGTGGTATTACACCATATTACTACTCCTTTTTATTCTTAAACTAGTCTTGTGGTACAAATTATAAATTCAACCTCATTTTCCTTTCCCAGATGTGCGATGGATCAGACAAAATTCAATTTCTCTCTGAGGGTTGTACTAATGTTTCTAGATATGGTGATCTGCTTGGCTTGTTTGTTTTATTTTTGGAATAATCCAGTGAAAGATCTGTTTATAATGTCTACATGAAATACAACTGGAGAATAAAACAAGAGAGTACACATTATAATGCTGTAAGGTAAATTCTTGAAACCTGTGGATATCCTAAAATATTTTATTTTTCTGGAGTACAGAGCCTTCCTTTTCATTAGGCTATAATTTCAATGAGAATATGAACTGTGATTGTTTCATTCTACATTACATATTCAATGTCTAAAAAACTACCTTGTGTATAGTAAGAGGTAAAACACTGTCTTAAATAAATGAGTTTATTTATTTATAATGTATACACTCTTTGTTTATTCATTCAGTTATTTATTTATAATGTATTAGTTCTTTCTATAATTACACTTGGGACTGACCAGTTATCTCATTCAAAAAAGAGATTATTTGGTATAGGTAGGGGTGGTCTAAGAAGCTTTTATAAAAGAAGTTAAGATATCAAATAGATATTGCAATATCCATTAAACACACTCTCAGTATCAAGAATTCTGTGAATTGGGGCGCCTGGGTGGCAAGGGGCGCCTGGGTGGCACAGCGGTTAAGCGTCTGCCTTCGGCTCAGGGCGTGATCCGGGTGTTATGGGATCTAGCCCCACATCAGGCTCCTCTGTTATGAGCCTGCTTCTTCCTCTCCCACCCCCTGCTTGTGTTCCCTCTCTCGCTGGCTGTCTCTATCTCTGTCGAATAAATAAATAAAATCTTTAAAAAAAAAAAAAGAATTCTGTGAATGATTTCCAGCTTACCACTGAATGTAGTGATTAAGATTTTAGCATAATACTCATGTCTACTCCAAGGATCAAACACATGAGCAAGACCCATTTCCTTGGCTTCACTGCTGTTGGAGAACCATCACTTTGACATCTTAGCCTTGTGTCTCTTACTGCACTTTAGTAGATTACAGGCAGAGTTGCTGGATATGGTGCTTAGCATATAAATATGAGATCACAGATGTACCAAAAAAAAAAAAAAAAAGAAGAAGAAGAGGAATGTCTGTCATACTGAGTTCCTCAGGAGGTAGAGGTTGAAGCAAAAACTAATGAACTAATGTGTTATTTCTTAATTAGTGGGGAAAATTCCAAAGAAACAAGAGGAAAAAGGAAAATGAGGAAAGGAAAGAGGAAGAGAAAACATGCAGTGCCTGACAGGGCTGATCTCTGATTTTTATCAAACAAAACTGATTGTTCCACTTTGTAGGTGACCTTCCACTGCCCAACAAACTGTTACATAGTTTGAGGTTGATAGTTCCCTAGGTTGGAGGGAGAATTGACTCTCAGATACTATTTTCTATTGGTCAAAGTCTCATCCACAGGAGGCAGGGCATGCATAACACGCGTCAGAGTTAATTAAGCCTGTGTAGAGGCTGAGTGGGACTATATCATTTCAGTCCCCAGCAAAGTCCTTGGGAGGCACAGTCTCATCATGATCATAATCATAATCATAATCATGACCATGGATTGAGGGTTTGGTGAAGTCAGTCCAAGCTTACAATACTGGTTGCTGCCACTATGAGGGGGAGAAACAACTGGTTCAGGACTCTGGAGACAGGTGAAGCTAAGAGGCTCTGAGGTGGTGCCTAAGTGACTACTGAAAAAACTGATACACTGAAGGCCTCTAGGTCAGATTTACCCAAAGAAGTATCCAAAATACATAATCTTGGAGGACCCAGGTGGTAGAAATAACTCCACAAAGGTAGCAAGACCATGATAAAAAGGATTAGGAAAGTGTGAATCAGAGGGCAGACAAAAAAAGAAAATTAGGGGCGCCTGGGTGGCACAGCGGTTAAGCGTCTGCCTTCGGCTCAGGGCGTGATCCCGGCGTTCCGGGATCGAGCCCCACATCAGGCTCCTCTGCTATGAGCCTGCTTCTTCCTCTCCCACTCCCCCTGCTTGTGTTCCCTCTCTCGCTGGCTGTCTCTGTCTCTGTCAAATAAATAAATAAAATCTTAAAAAAAAAAAAAAAAAAAGAAAATTAAACTGTGAGGCATATTGAGATATCTAATGCAGGACTGTGATAATAAGTATTATAATAATGCTTAGCAACTTCTTAATTACTGCCTTAATCTAGCATCTACTAATGTGTCTATATACTATTTAAACAGGCCTGACACTTAGAAAATATGGAAGGGATGAAGATTTTCCTGAACGGAAATAGGAAGAAAGGAAGAAAGTAAAGAAGAAAGGAAAAAGTGAGGAAAGACACAAAGGAGGGAAGAATTTCAAAGTCAAGGAAAACTGAAGTCAAGCAGGTCCTCATTCTTGTGGTGAAAATAATACTATTAACACTTTTAACATTTAAAGAAGAAAAGGTAGATAGGCATTTTAAGAAATAAAATGAGTATGTTGTGCATCTACAAGAATGGAAGAAGATGTGGATACTGGGGGACATACATTGAAATCCACATAAATTCTCCATATGCTCCTATAGAGCATTATTAAAAAAGGAAGTATCAGCTTAATTTCTGGAAAGTGTACTTCTTTATATGTATTTAAAACATCATCGGTATATTTCTTTTTAAGGTTTATATTATATTACATTTTTAAGAGTACCTACATAATTTATTCTAAAGAGCTCTAACATTTCTTTTCAAGGAACAATTTTCAAATTCATGAATTTGGGTCATTAAAAACTTACAAATATTGTTTGTCAGGTTTTATTTATTCCCCTTAAGAGATTTTGAGCTTATTGACCAAAGGTAAAATTCTGCCAACTGATACCATTTAATTATCTATTTGCTCAACAAATATTTATTGAGCCCTGTGTTAGGCACTGTGCTAGGTGGTAGAAAAGCAGTAGATAACAAGGTATACATGTTTCCCAACCCTAATGGAACCTACATTCCAGTGGGGGGGGGTTGAACAAATGCAAATAAAACAAAATAAACTTTTAAAGTATAAATTTAGTAAGTACAATATAAGAAACAAGTAAGGGGCTGATAGGTCTTCAAGGAAAGCCTTTCTGAAGACCTAACATTTAAGATGGATATTAAGAATGATTAAGAGTACCTATTTGAAGAGTGAGGGAATAAATGTTTCAGCAGAAAAGGTACCTTTTCCCTGAGAAAGAAAGAACTTTGAGTGTACAAAGTACTGAAAGAAGTTCAGCATGGTGTGGCCTAGAGGAAACAAGGAAGAGGAGCTCATGATGAGGTTGAAAAAAAAGGCAGAGGCCATGATAAGAAATCTGGATTTTATTCTAAGTGAAATGGGAAACCACTTAAGTGTTTTGAGCAGTTTAGTGGTTTGATTATAATTTAAGAGGATCACTCTGGCTACTGAGTAGGAAATGGATTAAATGAGGCCAAGAATGAATGCATGGAGACCAATTAGAAGGTTGTTGGCATTAGTCAACGTAAGTGATGGTGGCAGTTTAGCCTGGGACACCCTAGATTAGGAGATGAATAAATTTTTCAAATAATAATCAAATGATAGGAAGACATGTGTACCATAAAAATTGTTCATCTGTAGTATAATGGGAGACTAGAGAACATTGAGATTATATTCAATTTATAGAGAAAGATAGATACCACAGAAGATAATTTAGGAAGGCATGCTATTTGAGCTTCATCTTGTGGAACTGAGGAGTGGGAAGAACAGTCAAGTAGAAGGAACAGTATATGGCAAGTTACAGAAGAAGGAAAGGGTACAACACCTGAAGGACAATCAAGCACTTCCACTGAAGTAGAAGGTGGGCAGAAAGGGGTCTGATGGGAGATGGGCTCTTGGAATAAGGGGGGACAAGAGTGGAGGGGACGTCAGTGCTGGGTGGGAGTGGTGGAGTGTTGAACAGAGTGGCATACTGACCAGGAAAAGAGGGAGTGCCAGGTAAAGCAAATCCCATGGAGGATAAGAGCATCTGTGAGGGGACTTAATGTGGAGTGTGGTGGCTCTGAGGCAGGAAAGCAGAGGATCTGTCCCAGGAACTACGAGAAGGAACACAGGGTGAGGAGAAGATTTGCAAAAGAAAACCATAGCCTCAGTTCCTGTCACTGTTTTTTCAGTCATATTTAATTGTTTTCTTATTCTTGTGTGTTTTTAAATACATGGTTGTGGGACAGAAACTTCTTTTCAGACTCCATAGGTTCAAAGTACCAGTTAATGTAAGTTGGAGAATATCATGTTTCCATTGATCTTATACTTCAGCCACGTATTTTGCTGCACCAGAATAACCTTAACATATACAGCTGCTAGATTAGCACCAGTCATAGGAAGTTATTTGTAACTTTTACTACTAAATTCCTGTATATAATTCATATACCTGGCTCTGGTGCACTTCTTCACTTACATACTTATCCTATGTTTTGTCAATATCTCATTGTCAAAGCTGTTTCTACAATCCCAATCATATTGATATGAATATGATTTAAGGAAATAAAAAAGTATTTTATAGTCCTTTTTAAACCTATTTGATGCCTGTATCTATATCCACATTTAGCCAAAGATCTATAAAAATTATGTATTAAAAAGTCATTATTAATTAAAGATTTACTATGTGCCAGTTTCTGTATGAAGCACATTGTTTAGATTATGTCTAATTCTTACACAAACTATATAATGGAAATATTTTTAAGCCTACTCTACTGCTAAAGAAACTCATGAAAATGAAGCTGCCAAGGACCCACTCAAGTGATAGAGCCTGTATTTGCCCCAAGGTTCGTCTGATTCTGATGTCTATGCCTTTCCACCAAAATGCCTTAAATGACCTAAAGCAGTGGTTCTTAAACCACTTTAAAAATGTAGTATAATGAGGGTCAACATTGCCATTATTGTTATTATATGTTATTCTACCATGTGAGACACAATGATGCCAGAAAGAAATATTGATGTGGGTAGAAGGAATTGTTCCTCCTCCAAATGCTTGAATTCTCTTGTCTTTTCAAAGTTTTGTCTCTTCCTTCACATGCACGCGCACGCACACACACGTGCACTCACACACACACACACACACAAGTGGCACTATTTTACCTTCTTGCAAGGATTTTCATATCTATTTCTTCAATCGTGCTGTAAGATAAGTCTGTGTTGAGGCCTGTGAACAAAAGCCAGCCTCACTCAAATATGAATGAAGATAAATAAATATGAGTTAGAAAAGGAGGGAGTGTTTTAATTACCTTTTCAGACATTTGTGGATCTTTTTTATACTATACCAAAACTCAACGAGTTGTCCTTTCTTAAATGTTAGCTGCAGTAGGGAATATGAAAGCATACCAATGAGCTTTGCATACTTCCACTAAATTATTTTATATGTCTTGTTTTTTGAATAACTCTTTGGCTTATGCCTGATTTTATAAAATTGTGCATTAGTCATTTGGAAAATATTGGCTTACTGAGCTTTGCAGATCTTCCAAACATTGGTAAATTCACCCACTTATGTTACCATTCGTCTTATTGGAAAAATCATTAAGTATTGCGAAGCTGTTCAGCAGAAGTGGCACATACAAGTTTTTCAAAATTTCAATTTCTGCTTCATTCATACTAAGGCATTGCTATTATTAATCACTATTTCTTTTGCCCTGTTGGTATAACTGCCAACACATGAAAATGGTAAATAGCACCTTAAGACTGTTATGAAAATAGTTTTGACTCTGCACCCCCCCGGAAAGGGTCTTGAGTACCTCCAGGGGATCATGGACTCAACTTTGAGACCCCTGGTCTAGAAGATCTGTTTTAGCCATCTGTGAAGAATAGATAAATATTTGCATTGTGTACAATGTTGCATCCTCCACTTCAGCATTATATAAACGTCTCCTGAACTTGACTCTCATTTCTGATGGACTGTGAAATTACATAAAACAAATTCACATAGTATGGAGACATAAATGTTGCCCTAGCTAAGGTCTTTTAGCAATGTGAAAACTTCAGAGCTACTTTTTCCTCTAAAGCCACTTTTCGTTTCTATTAAAAAGACACCAGCTTCTACCCACGAGCCCTTTCCCCCCTGAAGTCCTTTCATGCTTGGCCAGATGTCATAAACACTTAGCATTTCTAAGTACTGAAACAAGTCTTTTAGAAACAACTGCTTAGCAAGTATTTGACTCAATTTTTTTTGTGATGACTGGCTTAAAAATGTTTTGTTTTTAGTTTTCTCTAAAATTTCTGACAAACATAAACCTAGCCTAAAAATGAACAGAACAGGAAGGCTAACTCACGTGGGAGAAGAGGCAGCTATAGCCTTTCTGTTGGCACAGAATGTGGTTCCTGTGAGTATCAAGGCAACAAGAACCAGCACCCAAAAATGTCTCTAAAGATCTAATGATGTCTCATTGTCAGGTGAGAAAAATAAGTTGATTGGAACCTCTCTTTGCTTGTCATAACACAGGTCCTTACATTTTGTCAGGAACTATAAGCAGGATTTGGTTATTTTTCTTATCTACTACTCATTACAACTCAATATCAGTCCAAGGGATTTGAACCGTATTCACCCCAGATTGCCCTTTCATCTCCTAAACACAAGTGATAACCAAGGCATATCACATGTCCTTTCTGCACATCTCTCCTTTCCACGCTTTTGCTTCTGTGTTGATTCCGATCTAGAAACCAGCTCCAAAGAATGTACTCCCTGTTAAAGATAACCAGCCTAACTTCTTCCCATTTTCCTGGTTTCACACTCTTTCTTTCTCCTCATTCTTCTCTCTTCCTCCTCCTTTACCTCCCTTTCTCTTTATCTCCCTCTATTTGTTTCTTTGTTTTTAGCACTGCTATTTCCATTGTAAAATTGAAGCTTGTCTCTTTGTCATGAAAAATAAAGTTCTTCGAAGTTTTATTCTAGGATAGCAGAAAAAACACAGAAGACTTACACTTTTGAGATCAGTTTTGTATCAGCTGTGAGTGAAAATACTAGTGATTTTTCCTGGTTTAGGGAAACAGTGGTACCAAGAAGTTTATGGCAATGCGTAGGAAGCTGCTTTATCTTCACCCATAGAGTCAGCATTTCCTTTTCTGAATGATATTCATACTGACACCGAACAATTCCTTATTTATTTTAATACCATCTCAACACTGTTGCACTCAGCAATTAAGGCTGTATCAATCAAAGCATTAATTATTGAACTTCCCAATTCCTATCTATCTATATCTATATCCATATAACTATATATTTATATTCCTGATTTTCCATATATATAAAATTCTGATTCTAAATGTTATATATTCATATTTGTTACTTAAATATTAGATTGATAGAGAAATAGATAGATACACACACAAAATTCTGGTAATATATGTATACTTATTACCAGGATTAAGCTAAATGGGCAAAATAAATCTATTTGACCCATGAGCTCTCAACCTTGGGGTGGGAAAAAAAATGCCAATATTTCACATGGACTTTTCTTCTTTTTTACCTCAAATCTTTCTATATATGACAAAATTCTATACATATTCAAATATCCTAGCTGTTACAATCCTTTCCTAAACCCAGCCCTGCTAAGATCAATTATTGTCTGTGATGACTTAAATACAATTCATACATTTACCGCTTCAATTTATATGTTTCTATGCACATACAAAAATATATGCTATTTATGTATCTATGTTGAACCAAGCATTTTGAAAAAAAATCTGCCTATGTCTCTAAGGATGTGCATTTTGGATGTACATTTTATATTCACACTAAAAATATACATATTTATGTATGCATATAAGCAGAGTACTTTGTACTTGCCTGTAATATAGTAATTACTCATATTACGAATCAATTTTCATGATAAACCTTTGATTGTAAGTTTTTGACATAAAGTAATGGTCATTTCTACAGCTTGAGTTCCTCAAATAGTTTCCTAAGCTAAGTAGGTACCAAAAAATGTATATTGCATTGAATCACTGACTTCATTTTGCAAATTAAATATCTCTCTCTCTCTCATCCTTCTAGAAAAACCATTTCATTCTCAAACCCTGAAATTTGGTGCTAAGCCTGTTCACCTTCAGCCAGTATTTCTTTATAGGGATAGGTATATCCAATTCTGTGTGTGGCATTCATTTATTTTCTTTTTTATCAAGCTTATTTTTGTCTTTACATATTAATCTAGAATTAATATAAAAAGAAAATTTGATTTATCTCTCTGAATCTATGGCTTGGTCCCACATGTCCAGATGGATATCTCTCCTGTTCTGGATGGCATTTTAGGACATCCAATGTCTTCTTGCCCTGTGTCTGAATATGACACTGTTCACTTTCCTGACTCACTCTCTACCTCTGGCTCCTGTGGCACCATGGATAGTCTCTGTCTCTCCATACATTTCTTATTTGTTCCTTCCAAAACATCTCTGCCTCTATTCAATCCTTAAATGTTGGTCACATCAAGTACTCTAGTTGTGTTCTTCTCATACACTCCCATAATGACACCTATTATCTGTAAATACATATTCCAAGGTCTGAGGCTTTGGTCTTCTTTATTACAGAAGCTCCTTCAACAGTGTCTGCTTCCATTTCATTAGCTGGAAAAGAGTCGAATTGCCACTTCTATCTGTAAAGTGACTGGGAAATGTAATATTTTTAGCTGTGCATACTTGCTATCCCTAACAGATTTGGGGATACCTTACAGAAAGGAGAAAACAGGTATTAGGTGAATGACTATAGTCACTATCTTCACCATACAAAACAACCCTTCTCTCTCTTCACAAGCACCCTTGGTAACTCCCTATTACCAACTCCACCAAGTCCTACTTCTATGCTTCATGGTTCAAACTGCTTCATAAAATGGTTGTATCTAATCATCAGACCTTATTTATCACGACCCCCAGTGCATTACAATAGCTGTTTAGAGGTTTATTCATGGCCCCAAATGCTCCTGTTCTTTCTCTCATTATACTCTTTCCCTTTCTGGAATGTCTTCTTTCTTCCTCTTTACTTGTCTAATCTTATTTAGGATCCAGCTCAAGCCTCAACATTTAAAGGAAGACCTCAGGCCTGAATTGATGTTTCTCTTCTAAGAAGGTTTATTAGGTGTAGACATTTATTTTATTTTTCCCATTTCATGTCTTTTATCTTTACTTCCACAACTAGAAAGTTGCTAAAGGTGAAGACAATGCTTTATATTTCTTTGTATCTGCTGTAATTCCAGTATAGTTTTGAGAACAACATAGGTAGTGCTCAAGAAATCTTTCATGATTGGTATACTGAAAAAGTAAAATTTAAACCTCTGTAAACTTTTTCAGTGCTACAAATGCCAATTTATGAGTTTTTTTCAGTATTTGGATATAACAATTTTCAAGGTTTTTTGTTTTTTTTACCATAAATGCTGGAACTGAATTTAATAAAGTCCATGGGAATTCAACATTAATAATAATATTTATGTAGGGAGAATTATATAATAGAGACTATCATTGTGAATTTTCTTTATATACTCTGAATTTTCTAGAATAGGCTTGGCTCTAAAATTCCTTTCGAACAGTCTTTATGATAACAACAAAATATTTACTGAGAAACTAAGATAGTATTGTTTTTGTGATAAGCAATAAAATTAATAGAAAAATGGAAACTTTTTAAATATATACTTTTATTTATATCTTTAAAATCTTAGAAATAATTTTAATTGAACATGATTCAGTAAATAGGTTTTAAAAACCCTACCAGTATCTCAATTCTGTTCCTATGTTAGAGAGAGAAGACTTGGTAAGTGATATTAAGGGCATTTATAATGTGGCTGGGAAATAAGATGAAAGACAAAAGATAATCAAAGAATGGTTATAGAAGGCCAAAATATTTATTATGTTAATAATGTTTTGGAATTTTATAATCGACGTCTTTTTTTTTTATAATGATTTTTTATTATATAATCGACGTCTTAATGTAGCAGAGAATACTTAGAGCCCATTAACCCACTAAAGTGCTGGCATGTATTAAGTGTTCGATATGTAAGTTTTTAACAGTTATATGAAAGGACAGTTATATGAAAGGTAGTTTCAATTCTCTCTGTATTTTTGTGAAGCATTTCCAATGTTATTTTATGGTCAGAGAGTTTGGTCCAAATATTAAACTCTGATAATCTTTGAGATTTCTTGTCTGCTTTTTGTCTTTAATTCTTACACATTTTTAATGTATGTTTTAAATAAGTGTTATTTTTTATTGGATGAATGCTTCATCCTACATAAAAATCAAGTCAGATTTTTCAACTGTCTTGGTCAAGTTATCTGTATTCTTACTATCTTTTTTTTGTAAAGGTATATTGAAGTATAACTGACCTAGAGTAAAATTCATATCAAGGGTACAATTTGATAAGTTTTGACAGGTATACACCATGAAACCATAACCAATCAAGATAAAAAAATATATCTAAATGTTTCCTTATACTACTTTATAATCCATTCCTGACTGTTTCTTATAGGCAAAAACTAATCTGCTGTCACTAGCAATTAACTGACATTTTTGAAAATTTTATATAAATGGAATCATACTCCATGTGCTCTTTTTAGTCTGGCTTCCTTTGATCAACAGAATTATTTTGAGATTCATCCATACCTTTCCTCTGTTTACTTTGGATTTCATTTGCTCCTTTTTCTCTAGTTTCATAAGGTGAAGCTAGAGTCATTTATTTTATTTTTACCTCTCTTCCTTTCTATGTGTATAATGTATACATTTCCCCTACGTAGTGATTTAGCAATATTCCAAAAATGCTGATAAATTTAAAACATTTTTGTTTAGTTTACTTTTTAATTTTCCTTTTTATTTTCTTTGGCTCATGGGTTATTTAAAAGTATGTCTTTAGTTTCTTTTCTACTTCCTACTAGTTTCTTTTCTTACTTTTTATCTTTTCCTGACTTGTTTTCAATTAAATTAATATTTTTAATGATTTCATTGTATTACTGTTGGCTTATTAGCTATAACTGTTCTTTGTTTGCTTGTTTGTTTTTGCTTAGTTGGCTTGTTTTACTTTTGGTGAAAAAAAAAAAAAGCCTTTATTTTATTATTGTTTTTGAAAGATATTTTTTCTGGGTATGGAAGTCTAAGCTCACAGTTTTCCCTCTCCCCTCCCCAGTACTTTAAAGGTGTTGTTCCACTATTTTCTCACTTGCATTGTTTCCAACAGATGTAAAATATCATCCTTATTTTTATTTCTCTGTTTGAAATGTTCATTTCTCACCTCTGGTTGTTTTAAAGTTTTCTTTATCAAAGGTTTGGAACAATTTAATTATAATATATCTTGGTGCTTTCTCGGTGTGATGATTTTCTTTGATTTGTGGTTTCATAGCCTTCATCAAATTTGATTAAGAAATCATTAGGTGTTTTTTTGTACTTGGGGTGTGTTCAGTTTTTTGGATATGTGGGTTTATTGTTTTCATCAGCTTTGTAAAATTTGGAGTCTTTATTTCTTTAAATAGTTTTTCTGTTCTCCTCTTTTCTTATAGACTCCAAGTACATACATGTTAGGCCTCCTGAAGTTGTTCCCCAGTTCAGTGATGCCCCACTCACCTTTTTAATTCTCCCTTCTCACACTGTTTCATTTTGTCTTCAAATTCAAATTCACTAATGTTTTCTTCTTTAATGTCTACTCTGCTGTTAGTCACATCCAGTGTATTTTTCATTTCAAACATTGGAGTTAAAATATCTAGAAGTTTAGCTTGGGTCTTTTCTTTTTTAATGTCTTAATTTTCCCTACTTAACTTTCTGAACATGGAATACAGTTATAATAACTGTTTTGGTATCATTATCCATTAATTCTAATATCTATGTCAGTGCTGGGTTGGTTTTGATTGGTTAATTTTGTCCTCATTATATGTTATATTTTCCTGCTTCTTTGCATGCTTGGTATGTTTTGAATGGATGTCAGACATCAGAAATATTACCTTATAGGTATTAGATATTTTTGTATTCTTACTGCTCTTCCTAAGCTTTCATCTAGGAGGCATTTAAGTTATTTGAAATCTGTTTGATCCTTTTTGGTCTTGTTTTTGGTATTTGTTAGGCAAAACCACTGCAGCATTTAGTCTAAGGCTAATTATTTTCCACTGCTTAGGCAGACCCTTTCTGTGTACTCCACCTACTGTCTTGTGACTCAGGAGAACTGCCATTCTTGCTGGGAGGAGGCACTATTCCTGGCTCTATGTAAGCACTGGGAAATCTAACCCTTAATACTTTCTACTGAATGCATCCCCAAACTTGGGAAGTTTTCTTACACACGTGATTATTACTTAGCTAAATAGTCCAATAGGACCCTCTGCAGAGTCCTCTGGAGTTCTGTCTCTGTGCCTCCAGATAGCTCCTCTCTGGTATTGTGTCCTATACACTATAACTATTTTAGTCTCTTAGATGCTTGTCCTCAACTCAGGGAGTCTCCTGGAAGTTTACCTAGGTGACATCTCCTTGTGCTGTGATCTAGAAACTCTTTCAAGACAATAAGCTGGTGTGATTATATTGTTTCTCATCAATCATTATATTATTTTGCCTGATGTCCAGTATTGTAAAACCAACTTTCATACTTTTTTTTTCCAATTTTTTGGAAAATTTCAGGTGGCTGGGCAAATCAGTCTATTTTACTGAGTCTTGGTCAGAAGTAGAAGTTTGCCTTATTATTGTTTTTTACTCACTTACTCTTATAAATTTTTGTGAAAAATATATGATTCTCTGTGTTCATTCCTCAAAATCTTGAATTTCTACAATTTTTTAATTATATAAGTATAGGCTATATTTTTATGTGCATATAGCTTTATGTTAGTTATTTCTTTTTAATGGCTTAATGTTACTGAATGGCATATGCCTCTAGCTATAAAATACATTTTTTCATTGTTATTGGCTTTTGCTTTGGATTTTTTAAAATTTAGATTCCACTATCCTATCAAGGATCTTTCTCTTGGTTTTGTGTATAGCAATAGATCTTTCCTTCCATTTTCTCATAAATTTGTTTGTCAAACATGGGATTTGGAAAATCTGAGTATAATAATTGTCATGGGGATGGGGAAGTAAAAAGTCTTTTTATCATGATATATCACTTTATCATGATTTCTATTCTAAATTAAGGTTCATCCCAGGCTTTATGAGATAGAAATTCTTGTCAGATTTTTCACTGATGTATCCTGGGTGTCATAAACATTTTGTGGCATAAATATTTATTAAATGAATGAGTAGATAAATGGATAAATAAAGAGATAATTTCAAAATTCATTCAATAAGGTAACAATTAATAATTTGGTAAATTTTTAATGCTTATAAATCTAGGTAGCAATCATTTCTGCTATGAATAAAATAAGAACAAAAAAGCAATTTCAAAAATGTTAGTAAGATCATTGATTTGGCCACTAGTCAATTTACAACATATACTGGAAACACATTAATTGTGTTTATGAATAACACAAATAAAATTAACAATTAAAATCATCATTCATGTAACTCTATCGTCATATTTTCAACAATCTAAATGTTTTAGCTCATACTGAATTTGAAATTTGTAAAAAAAAATGGATGGTTTGCTCAACCCTTGATTTTACTTTGTAGACACATCTACTTGATCATAGTTAAGTTGAATGTGATAGCAAATAAAAATGTTTGACATCATTGTGGCCTCTATGGCTGGGGAGGAAAAACTCCCATTGTGGCATCTATGGAGCTCTAGTTCCCTCCTTGTCAATGAAAAGAATCAGCATTTTAAAGCAATCATTATTGTAAGTACATCAGATTAAAGCATGCACATGATGGGGTTTTAGTTTCTTCACAGTGAAGAAGCTTAAAGTGATCAATTATCCGTAACTTTACAAATATCCAGATGCTAGATACCTTGTAAACAGTGTATCTGTCTATTTGATTATCTCTCTTGGTGTGCATTTTGATATTTAATACATGGAGTTCCTCTGAAGGAAATATACAGTAAAAGGGGGAGGAAAACATGAACCAAAACATGTATTGACACAACTATTCAATACATTCATTTTGCGAATATTTGCTAGGCACAAATTAAAGGCAGGTAAATTTCTAAATGTTGGAAATTCATCAGTGAACAAGACAATAAAGAAATCCTTGTCATCATGGAGTGTCCATTCTGGTGGTAGAGGGTCAAAAAATAAATAATATAAATAATAATTTAAGTAAATTATATAGTTATAGAAGGTGACAAGTACAATATAAATAAATAGAACAGATTAAGGGAGATCAGGAGTGCTAGAGGTGGGGGAGCAGTGTTCATTTTAAGTAAAGTAGTCAGGGCAGTGCTCAATGAGAAGGTGATAGAAAAATAAAAACTAGGAGGCAAAAAGGAAGTGAGTCATATAGATATCTACGGGAAGTGATTTCAGGTGGAGGGAATAGCCAATGCATAGGATCTGACTCGGAAATGAGGCTGGTTGCCAAGAGAACAGTAAAAAGGCCAATAATGGCTGGAGTAAGTGAACAAGGGGAGATCATAAGAAGATGAGGTCAGAAATATAAGGAAGGGAAATACAAGGTAAGGCTCTGTGGACCATTTAGATTTTTATTTAAGAGAAACAGGGAGCCACTGAAGAACTTTAAGCAAAAAAAATGCACTGTTTGCCCTTCCTTTTACAGCAACCCTGGATGCTGAGTCAAAAACAGTCTGTAGATAGCAAAGTCAAAGTAAGAAACCGATTACAAGGCATTCAGCCGATAGCATTATATATGGGAAAAACCTTTGAAACTGCTTATCCAACAACAGTTCTCCAAAATGGGATAATATACACCTGTTGAACAAAAGTTTTTGTTAATTCTGGGGAGCTTGGGTGGCTCAGTCAGTTAAGTGTCTGACTCTTGATTTCAGCTCAGGTCATGATCTCAGGATCATGATATTCAGCCCCAGGTCAGGCTCTGTGCTCAGCAGGGAGTCTTCTCAAGATTCTTTCTCCCTCTCCCTCTGTCCCTCCCCCCAACACACATGTGCAGGCACTTTTTCAAATAAATAAATAAATCTTTATAAAAAGTTTTTGTTAACTCAAAAAACATTGAAGAAGCCCCAGGGATGTGTTCGTTATTAAATTACATACAAAAGAAGTAAACATCAATCTCTGCCTTTAGAAAGATTTATAATTTATCAGCAGAGATACTGAATTAAAGTAAGAAGATTTGTTATCCATATACTGAAATGATTCTGTGGATGACTTTTTGGGATGAACACTAAACATTCCTGATAGTTCTAGAGGAGTAAATGTGATGTGAAGGGGGCATTGCCTATAGAAAACAGAGTAAGAACAAAATCATGAGCACCAAAAATTTCATGATATGTTCTGAGAATATTAGGTGAAACCAGTTCTACCAACACTGGATATATCAAGGTGAAAGCAGAAAATAGAGAATGGAACTTGATGCCACACCGGGGGAGGCATTCAAGATTAAGCTGGTTATTTAAACTTTATTCTATAAGTAGTAGAGAATTAATACAGAGTTTTAAGTAAAAAGGAGTGGGATTGGGGTGGTATATGATTTAAGCAGTGCTTCAGGAAAAAAATCCAACTGCAGAGTTCAGGATGACAGAGAAATAGGGGAATGTGGGCATAGAGAGCAAGAGAATGAAGAGTTCTATATGAAAAAGGTCATTGTAATGTGTTAGGGGAAATGTAATGAGGGCATGAACCAGAATGGGTGATGCTGTGAATTGAAAAGGATGAAACAATTTATTTTGAATTTACTATGTGTCAGGTTCAATGATAAGTGCTTTCCATGTATTTTCTTATTTATTCCTCTCAATATCCTTTTGATAGAGCCTTTTTTTTTTTTTTTAGAATTAGAAGGTGAGGTTATACAGGTTAAGTGACTTGCTTAAAGCTCCACAGCTAAAACATGTCAAACTGGAACTTGAACCAGACCATCTGCCATATCCATGCTTCCAACCTCTTTGTTTCAGCACCTCTCAAGAAACAGAATGTATTAGGAGTAGGATCTCATCCTAAGAAAAGGAGATAAGAAGACCAGAGGAAAGAAGTAACCTTAATCTAGCACTTGACCATGGGCAATATGTTTAGAAGATATGAATAGGAAAAGAAGTTATTGGAAGGGTAGGTAGAAGGTGCTGTGTCATGAAAGATGCAGGAGGAGAGAAGTTCAAGGCAGTAGAGGCAGTATCAAGTAATGCTGAGAGCCAAGAAAGATGAGAAAAATATTACAAATGTTGATTGTTAAGGAGTTACTTCTCTTCTTGAAAAGATAGACTACTTGTATCCTCTGCTAGGTGTGAGAAGAAGTCAGACTGAAAAGATCTGATAGGCCACACTGGAAGGGATGAAAAAGTGGATGCTAGAGACCTGCTTCTCATTCACCAAATTGGATCATCAAAAATGGGGAAGATTAAAGGAGGCAAACTGAAGGAGAACTGGGTCAAAAAAGTTGTGTGTACTTAAGCACGTGCATACGTGGCTGCATGTGTGATTGCTACTAGTAAGAGATTAGTATCTTTTTGTATGTAAATGGAAAGTACTGATAAGAAGAAAGAATGATGTTGAAGTGGTATGGAAATTTTGGATAGACCAGATTTCTTGACTGGATAGGTAGTGGTAAAATGATACCAGGGGTCTAAGTAAATCAGTTATCTTTAGTGAAAAGAGAAGTGGCATGGGTTCCTATGAATAATATGGAAAGGAGTGTGAAAGGTAAAAAAATACTGAATACATTTAAAAGATTTAAAACACGACTTGAGGAGCAGGCAAGGTCACTAGAAGGGAAAAAGAGTGCGATCTCTTCATAAGAACAGTATTTTGAAAGAATTTCTACCTAAATTTATAAGTCAGACAGTATTTCTTCCATTCCATAAGCCATCCAGTCCAAGGTGTTGCCTCTTAGAGGGACACTACAAATAACTGTAGAGGACGCCACAGTTTCTTCTGTAACCTGAACCTCATAGGATTTAAGAACTCTCCAGAACATTGCTGCCATCCTCCCTATCACCTCATGGGTGATACCTAGCTGCCACATGGCTTTTGATAGAAATTCTTTCATTATTGTTTAGAAGACCTACCTTGTTCTGTGACTTGTGGTTAATTCCACCATTGGGTTTTTTTTTTTTTTTTTAACAGAATTGAAATGTTCAAAATTCCCACCAGGCCATGAAGGATTCTATTTTTCAGCTAAACTCTCTCTTTTTCTAGGCAGGACACATAAAATTTAATTTCCTGACCTCTTCTGCTGATGTATAGCAGTCATTTTTCCACAACATTAGACTAGGTAATCTATTCTTAGGGGAACCTCGTCAAGCCTGACTGATATTCTGCATTTTTCTTTCTTTTCTCTATTTTATATTTATTTTTTGCTCTTTCTCCCCCTTCATATTTTCTGCTGTGGAAATATGGTAATAATAATAAAATATCTAGGGAAAGATAGAATATATTTACCAACCCATGATGCGAAGATGAGGCGAGTGAGAGAAAGGTCATGTTTTCCATTCCTGAAAATAAAGTAAAATAATAAATTTGCATCTTGAGAAAAATCCATGAATTCAGCTAGAAGATCCTATCTGTGTATTGTTTTGATACTGATTTCATATGGGAAGATGAATTTTAGTGTCAGTGAAAAGTGCTGGTACAGTGACAGCTGTGGAGACCAATATCTTCCATTAATGCAAAGAAGACACAGGAATACCATTGGGTTTTATGCTATCTTGTCAGAATTAGTCATCACATTCGTTTTCAGGGGAGTGGAGGCATGCCACCTTGTTTCCTTGACAAGGTTGAGCCTAGCACCAAGCTCAGAGTAGGCACACTCTTGATTGTCATGATAATGTTAGACCTTTCCTGTTTTCCTCTCTCTTTATCCTGTGGCCCATCAGCAAAAGGAACACAGGCAACATGTTCTCATTTTCTCTCTCCACAAACAAGACACTGGACAGCTGTCAGATTGGAATAACTTCTACTCACAATCAATTTGTATCTGATTCAAACAACTGAGCTGGGAATGCAATGAGAAAGCCCATTCCTATTGCCTAGAGGTCTAGGCCAGATCTGGCCAGAGGGTGGTAAGCAATGAACTGGTACAGTTGGTTGGTACAGAGTCTATCATGTAATGATACAATAGGCAGCATTAAGTATTTATTGAGAACTTTCTGGGATTGTGCCATTGTGCCAAATGCGGTGTCCAGCAGAAAACCAGGGGGAAAAATGTTTACAGTTTAGTTGGAGATTTACTTATAAAAAGATAACACAAAGCCATATATTCTCAGCATCAAATGGGTGATACTGACAAGTAAAAGCTATAGGAGGTCAGAGGAGGGTGAGCCCAGCATGTACCCTGAGGTGGTTAGGAAAGGCCTCAGTGCCTTGAAGAATAGATAAGGATCAGACAGACGGGATACAGGAGGAAAGGCTGCCTGGATTAATGGAGTGGCATGAGCGACAGCAAAACAGACCAGCAGGTACAAAGGAGATGATGATGTCATGTGACCAATCTGACTGGGCACCATACTGTAGTCCTGCATTACAAACATGCCCCCACTCATTCCCGCTCCCTGTATTTTCACAATCAATCAAGCTGTATGTCAGTAAGGTTTATCATAAATCATCCCTTATAATGAAAGTGATTTCTTAACTCCCAGTTCTCTGAACTTGAGATACCCTGTTGAATTTCATTCAATTGTTTGTTTTATTCTATAACATACCTCTGTAAGTCAAGTGTTTTATTGTCCTTTTGTCCTATTTTCCTAATAATATGTCTGAAACTTTGAATATGTAAAGCTAAGTATTCTGATTTTACATATTTTTTGTATATGCCACATGCATTTTATTTTTTATTTTTTTTAATTTTTAATTGAAGGAATCTTGACCTGTAATATTATATTAGTTTCAGGTGTACAATACAGTGATTTGATAATTATATACATTATGATACGCTCACCACAATGAGTATAGTCACCATCTGTCACCAAAAAGTTATTATAATGTTATTGACTATATTCCCCATGCCGTACTTTTCATCCCTGTGACTTATTTACTTTATAACTGGAAGTGTATACCTCTTAATCCCTTTCACGTATTTTGCTTTCCCCCCAGCTTCCTCCCCTTTGGAAGCCTCTAGTTTGTTCTCTATATTTATGAGTCTGTTTCTCTTGTTGTTGCTTGCTCATTTGTTTTTTTTTTTTTTTAGATTCTACATACAGGTGAAATCGTATGGTATTTGTCTTTCTCTGTCTGATTTTAGATACTTTTAAAAAGCATTTAGTGGGGCGCCTGGATGGCTCAGTTGGTCAGGTCATGATCCCAGGGTCAGACTCCCTGCTCAGTGGGGAATCTGCTTCTCCCTCTGTCCCTCCCCTCACTTGTGCTCCCAGTCTCTCTCTCTCTCTCCTTTTCTGTCTGAAATAAATGAATAAAATCTTTAAAAAAGCAAATATTTGAAAAAAAGCATTTAGTATTTCACTAGGTAAACTGAGCGACATCATTTAAAATAACGTTATTGCAGACAAAATGTACTAAAATCTATGTAGACCAGTGGCAATGGACAAAAGGAATATTCCCAATGTTATAAATAGATTCTGGTGAGGGGATCTGGGTCTTAGGGAAAAGCTTAGATATGTGGCATATAAAAATGTCAAAAATAAAATAATAATATGTATGGCATGTAAAACAAATCCGACAAATTCTCATATCTCTATTTCCTTTGAGTTTCACCCACCTTCATTGCGGTGGTCATGTAGGTGTAATGAATGTATTCTCGTAGTAAATAATAATCTAAAACCACTCTCCCCTTCTTTACCACAGTGTACTACCAACAATAATAGTGATATGTTAAATGAATACTTGAGCTTCAATATTTTTAAAGATAATGCTTGATATTATTGAATTAGTTCTAGGGAGTGAAATATTCATCCCTGTTGGGATAATCAGGCACCTAACATCATTTTTTCTGGACTCATCAATTGATTCACCTGTGGCTTAAATAGTTCCTACACCATTTTGGATATTCTCTTCCCCTATTTGAAGGTATCTTATTCTGTGCCAGTCAATTCCAAGTTTGCCAGCTCCTAGCTTTTTGCTCCTATTTTTTGTTTTGTTTTAACTCTTTTTTTTTTTCTCCCAAGAATCAAGAAAGTGAACATCTGTGAAACTGGTATAAGTTTTCATCCCCAGTCTCTTTCCTTTTCTCTGTACTATTCTGCATTCTGAAACATGTGGTTCAAGGCTGCATTTTTAGACATGGTGGGTTTGAGATGGAAAGTATTTATTTCAATAGTGAAGGGTAAAAATAATTTCCCTTTGGAATAGGATGATATAACCATGATTTGTGCTGTAGTAAATGGGTATAGAGTCTAAATATAAATGGAAAACCAGGACTAAACTGTCTGATATATTGTAGGCACTCAAGAAATATTTGTTGAATAGCTGCATGGATGAAAGAAATTCACCAATAGCCCGATTCTACTTGGTTTTGCCAGTTCCATGGGCCTACATAACTTCATGGCTTTTCAACATCAGTATTACTTCAGTAATTTTTATAATTTCAGCCAGTACTTGGAGTCGTAAACCAATGCAATCTCAATGGAGAAACTGAGGCTGAAGGAAGAAATGGCTGGATTCCCTATCTTTAGTGACCTAGAAAGAACATCATGTCTAGGTTGTGCCAAAGTCTCATCTACTGGATAAACTAAACCAACCAAACGAAAGAACAGAAACTGTCAGAATGATGTTCTGATAGGGAACAAGAAAGACTTGCTGGAAAAAGACAGCTCACTGCTAGGACAAGACAGTTTATCGAGGGAAGGTGGAAAAGGAGAAATTGCCAGGAGAAACAACTGAGCTCTGAGTGTAGATTTAAAAGTCCCCATAGTTGGAAGTGTTTGGGACTTCAATTGGCAATGTATTCCGAAAAGCTCTCTGCTGGCTTTGATGAATGTGTGGAATTGTCTCCTTGTCTACTCATTACCACTTAAAAAAAAAAAAGAGAGAGAGATCTGACAATCCCAGCAATCGTCTTTAGCTTCTGTTGTTTCCCATTAGCAACGGGAGCGTATTCTTTTAGTGAAACACAAAAGCTGGTATCCCAGGCTACCGCTGCGCCTTGCAGCACGCAGGGCGATTCACTCATTCGGAGAGACGCTCCGGAAAGGTGGTTAGAGACTGTTTTAGCGCTTTATTTGTCCCAATTATCTGCTCCTGCCTATTAGGGTGAATGGAACATCATGGCATTGTTTATCACAGGCTTTATATTCGCTAATAACACTGTTGTTTATTACCACAAACATGCTGTATGCAGTCAGCAACGCTTCTGTTAATCCCCACTGCTCCAAATTCTGTTTTTGTTTTTATTTTTTTCCCTTTTTTTCTTTTATCTATTTTTCCCCTACCCAAAACAAATTAGATCCCACTGAACCAACCAAGTTTCCCACAGCTTGTGACCGTAAAGATGCCTTTTTCAATTGGACTTCAGGTTGATTGGTTTCAGGCTGAAAACCCTAAAGAAAATAACAGGGTGATACTTACATGGAGGACTAACTCTAACCATATTTCAATGGCAAGTGCCTGCCTGGGCATTTCCTTCCAGGTGCTCACAGCCTGAATTGTACTAGTTCGGGTAACCGTCAGAGAAAAGAATGCAGCGAATTGTTGCCATTAGATCATTTAGTCTTCCCCAAAGTCCTCTTCTTCCATACACTGTTTTACACAAACATATCCAGGGACTCCACATGGCCTGAGGCCTGCTGAATGTGCTTTTAAAAAATGCCCCTCGTTTGGGCCTGTAGGAAAGATAGTATCAGTGTAGTCTATTATTCCCGGGACCACAGTGAATTGTAACAACTGCTGGTGTTCTCTCTCTGCATATGTTTGCTGCATCCCCAAACCCAGGGTCTTGTTTAATAAACCAGGTAGATGATCAACACCTGAAGGCATGATACTGTACACACAATAAACGGCTCTTTCTCTGCACCCTGCCCTCACCCCCCCCCCCAGCTGGTGTTTTTAATGTGGGGCTACTTAAAGATGTGCAGGTCCTGACCCGGCAATGGAGAAGATAGATCTTGTTCAAACTAGATGGATAGATTGGGAAGTGAGGCTGAATAGAACACGTTGTTGAAAGGGTATGAGCTATAACTAGGGACACTTAAGTTCAAGCTGATATTAAAACTCAAGTCAACATGATCAGGAAGCACAGATTCTTTTAGAAAGTAGGCACAGAGACAGAGTATGTTTAGAAAAGACCAGGGAAGAACGCGTTAACAGTGGGAAAAAGTCTGTTGTTTAGACTCGGGCGGCATGACTTTTTCAATCCAGGATCTTCGTTAAGTTAATTTGCTTTTTGAGCTTCGGTTTCCTCATTGTAAGATGGAGACTATGATCATCTGATAACCTTGTTTAATAATTAAAAATATAAGTGTAAATACCTGAATCATAGTAGGAGTCCTTAATGAACTCCATTTTACATACTTGACATGGAGGTATGGACACTGAGATGTTTCCCATACACCAGTTATTTGTTTTAACAGCAAAAGACAGGTCCAGTGAAGTGTATGTAAATGTAACCTACTTTACCTGCTTGAGAACGTGAAACAGCTAGAAGAATACTTTTTAAATATCAGGTGTATGAAGAAGAACAAGAAGATGGTAATGGATAGAAAAATAACACAATATGAAAACAAGAAAGTAAAGTGAAATACCAAAGTTTAAGAGGCAAGACAATGACAGTTTTAAAAGTTGAGTGTTCCAATTTCAGGTTAATGATGGAGTAGCATGGTCAGACAACTCTACCACAGACAATTATAAAATCTGAAAATAATATTTAATAGCAGTTTGAATATAGAAATTTGAGAAGTATGTACTCTTGCAAGACTGACTGCAGTAAGTAAAGATTTGTGAATTTGCAGCATTTGGCCTGAGAGCATTTCTCAATCAACAGGCACTTCAAGCTACATAAAGCTATTGCCTAATAGGCTTGAGGTATCAGAAAGCAGGGCTTGAGGCCCACAGAATAGCCAGAAAGTTAAAAGTGAACTCTTTCAATACAGGTAGCTACCTCCTGAAGAGATGGGTCCCAAAATATGAATATAAAAATTCATTCAAATCCTTGGCTGACCATTACACTGCACATGGAGAGGAGGAAGGACATTTCTAGGAGCCCTGAGGAGAAAGGTGAAACAACCAAGGAGAATTTCAGAAGACAGAATTTGGGAGTTTGAATCTAGACAGTTAATTTTTTTTTTAACACACAGATCAGTCTTCCGAGAAACATTACAGAATTCAGAGTCTCTACATCTAGGATCCAATAAGAAAAACGAACAAACAAAAAAGCACACAAAAGCATTAGGTATACAAAGAAAACAGGAAAATGTAAACCATGTTCAAGAATAAAAGAAATGATATCAATAGAAATCGAGTCTGAGATCACCCAGATGCTAAAATTAACAGAAAAAAAAGTTTAGTCAGCTATTACAAATATGTTTAAAAATGGAATAAATATATGTAATAAATAAAAATACATAATAAAAAGAAACATCTTACCACCTAAATAGGAACTCCAAAAAAAGAAGAAAATAAAAATTCCTGCATTGAAAAAAAAATCCTGCATTGAAAATATAATAACTAAAATATAAAATTAATTGCGTGGCACTAAAAGCAGATTTGAAGTAAAAAAAGAATAAATTTACTTGAAAATATGTTAATAAGATTTAAACATTTCAAGAACAAAGAGAAAAAAAGATGTAAGGAAAAGATCCGATTTGCAGAAATTTGTGGAACAATATTAAACGATTGAAATGTTTACTATATGTGCAATTGAAGCATTAGGATAGAAGGGAACAAAAACGGAGCAGAAAAATGAAGAAATAATGGCTGAAAACTTACCAAATTTGGTGAAATTCAGGAAGTTCCAGATCCAGGAAGCTTGATAAGCATTTAGTAAGAGAACTACAAATAAACTCACACTTAGGCATATCAAAATCAAACGTCTGAAATCCAAAAATTAAGAGAAAACTATTGAAACTAGACATAGAAACTGTTAGATTACAAAAAGGAAATCAAAGACGCAAATGATAGCTGACCTCTCATTAGTAACAATGGAGGCCCAAATGCTATGGAATAGCTTTAAAGTACTGAAAGTGGAGGAGGGGGAAGGCTGTCAATCCAGAATTCTATGTAGAGAGAAACTATCCTATAATGAAGGTTAAATAAAGGCATTTTCAAGTAGAAGCCCTCAAAAATAAAAGTGAAATAAGGACCATTTCAAACAGACAGAAATTGAGACAATTCATTATCAGCTGCTATGCACATACACAAAGAAAAATGCTAACGGTATTTACTAAAGATGGACAAAATGTCATCAGATGGAAACTCGAATCTACTAGGAAGCAATGATGATCACCGGAAATGACAAGTAAGTGATACATAGTGAAATATTTTTCTCTTCTTTTTCTAAATTGTTTGAAAGAATATTAAAGCAAAGAGTATAACACTGTATTGCAGAGTTTAAAATAATATAGATGTACTGTAATAACACCACCACCATAAGGAATAGAAGTGGTAAATACAACTATGCTACTAAAGTTTCTTATATCTTATATCATACATATCAAAAGTATACTACAAATTCTGACTAGATTACCATAAGGTAAGAAACTAATTTAATTTTGAGAGCAACCACTTAATAATGCAAAGACCTGAGGTATTGTAGCTAAATCTTACACACAAGGATCAAATGGAATATTTATAAAAAAAAAAAAGATTAAATAAAAAGAAGGGCAAAATGGAAGAACAGAGTGATTAAGAACAGAAAAAATAAACGTATTCATATCCTAAGCATATTTATAGACATTATAAGCATGTTAAAATAAGTTACATTATAAACATAAGCATATTAAAATAATAGGAATTAAAAACAGAAAAGTAAAACAAAGAGGAAAAACAGAAATAAAATAATAACATGGTAACCTCTATTCAATCATATCAGTAATTACATAAAATGTAAGTGAACAAAATATACCAATTAAAATATGGAGACAAGATTAAATTTAAAAAATCAAGAACTAATTGTATGCTGTCTATAAGAGGAACAGTTTAAGTCCAAAGACAAAAATGAGGTGAAAAGAAATGGGTGGAAAAAGATAAAGCAATCAAACCCTTACCACAAGAAAAATGGGTTTTTACTAAAGGTAAAGAAGAATATGCCATAATGACAAAGTGCCAATATATCAGACAGTGTAATGATGCCAGATGTGTATGTGCTTAATAGGAAAGCTTCACATTTCAAAGAGAAATAATTGGCAATTCAAGAAGGAAAACAGACAAATCCACAATCGTAGTTGGATATTTTAAAATTCAACTCACAATTTTTGGTAGAACAGCTGAATAAAAATCAAATAAGATGGACTCTCAACCACATTGACCAAATTCATATTTGTAGACCTCTACACTAAAGAACACAAAATGCAAAATTTCCCCAAGGAATACAGAATGTTTACCAAGATATACCATATGTTAGACCACAAAGCAAGTCTCTATAACTTTCTATGATTGAAATTTTGGAATCTGTCCTCATATGGCATGGCCCCGGTCCAATACTGCCCTTCCTTCCCTGTGCACTTTCGATGGAGGCAAACATGAAGCTTTCGCTTCAGTTTCTATCATGTGTTTCTATTCCCTTTTCTCACTCCTAAGCTTTGCCTGAATCCCAGACTGTTCATTTAAGTCTTAAAAGTCTTGGGGTTTCTTTCACCCAGGAGTACTTATCTCTGCCTCTTCTAGCCACCATATGAGATCTGGTTCCAGTCAGGATTGAATGCCCAGCTTCTAGAAAGTAACCCACATGACCTTAAGGGTTACCATTATGTACTCCTGCATAACCTTCCAGAACATTGGACCTTTTGGCAATGATTCAACATGTTCTGCTTGAGTTTACCTTTCCTTTTATCCTTAGACATTGTAATATGAACTGCTGCTCCCCCTCCTCCCTAACACTGTTCTTGGTGTCTCATGCTGCATCCCCTTAGCTCTGGCTCTCCACAGTCCAACTTCATACTCTCTCATGCTTCACACTCTCTCAGACTCCACCATCTGGAACACTATGATCATTATCACAGGTAGCTGGCAGCCTTCTGCCCCAAAAAAGCATGTATAATCTCCTCTCAGAGGTGTGGTGGATGCAAATCACATGCCATACTTTACTGCAAGAGAGAAGACAGAGAATAGAACATATTTAGTGATCAGAGCTAAGGAGTACCATGATGGAAAGCTGTTCGTAATCTGTAGTTAAGCAAAAGATGCAGGGTAGAAACGAAGTAATTTTGACTATGCAGAGAAGACTGGTAAGATGCCAGTCTGGATAGAGTTGGAACCTGTCTGAGGCAGAATGGGGATGACTTCTTTTTCATTTTGCCTATCTTTTTCCCTCTAAATTTTGTATAATAGATGCATATTTTGGATAAATTATTATTCTTAATAAGAAACATACATATTCTTTCTCCCTCATAATAGCTCTAGTGTATGTGTGTGTGTGTGTGTGTGTGTGTGTGTATATATATATATATATATATATATATATATATATATATATATGTGTCCTAACTTCTTGAAACAATTATTTAGACTTGAAGAAAGATCCCAATACAGGATTAATATAAAATGATAGAGGCTTGTTCCTATAATTGAACAGTCAAAAAGAATAAAATGATGCTTACAATAAAGACTTATTAGGGAAACGTAAAGGTCTTTTAGAGCTGTGCTTGAAATGGGAAGCTTAATTTAACATAAAAGAGCAGTATAGAAAACTAGTCACATTCTATATTGCTTCATTCTTTTCAATTAAGGATAATTATTTAAAAGCATGAAAAGATAAAACATATTTGCAAAAAAATCTTAAAACTAAAAATTTTCCAGGAAGAATAAAAGAATTTATATTTGTCACAGATTAACTTAAATCTGTCATTACATTTTGCACTTTAGATTATTGAGAGAATTTGCAGATTAAAATCAATATTGGTCACCTATGAAGTTTTGGAGAATGGAAGAGAAGCTGAGGAATTAAGGTGATCATGCATCAATCTAATTTTCATAAAAGAACACAAAACCAGCATTATTAAGGTGGTTTGCGTGTAGGGCAAAATATTACAAAACAATGGTGAATCTCATAACTTTTATTATTTATTTTGGTTCTCTAAATCTTGACAAGTTTATCATTTTAAAATTGGTATTGTAGATTTCATATGCCATAATGTTTCACATTCCACTATTATTGTGTGTGTCTTTGGGATATCAGGATAAGTAAGGAATATTAGGATTAAGAATGGACATGGAAAGTGGTACTCATGCCTATTTACTCATATTCCCCTATGCAACATTACAATTAGGAAGAAGAAGATGTTGAATTTACAAACTACAAATTAGTGAGTTTGATGCTGATCTCAATTAACATTTATTACCATCATCATAGTTGTCATTGTTAGGTACACTTATTAGAATAAATCACTGAATTTAATAAAAAGCAACCGGTTCCAGATTTACTGTTTCCCAAATGCTACTTTACTTGGTGAGTAGATTAGGGAAATGGTAGGTGACTTACGTATGCACTTCAACAAGCTATTGATCAGCTCCAGGCCCCACATGACATCATTTTAGACAAATATGAAGATATGAATTGGATTATTTTTATAACTGGCTGACTGCATGCTGATTAAAGTGGCAATTTCAGGAGCGCCTGGCTGGCTCAGTTGGAAGAGCATGTAACTCTTGATCTCAGGGTCTTAAGTTTGAGCCCCATGTTGGGTGTAGAGAATACTTAAATAAATAAAAAACTTCAAAAAACAATATGGCAATTTCAGCTTGTTAGAGAATCTTTCCTAATATGTTCTAGATCTCTATGTTTGATCCCACACTTTTGTGTATTTATATTGATGAAATGAAAAAGGCCAGTTCACAGATAGCTGAAAGCTGAAAACACATAGAAAACACTATATAATAAAATCTAATCCAAATCTGGTGGGTAAAATTTGATTAGGTATATTTAATAAAAATAAATTTAAGTATTTTTGGTCTAATACCCTGCCCTATTTGTCTTCAGCACTATCCCGAAACGTATATGGCTTTGAAAAGGGCTTAATATTTTAATGCTAGAAAGCCAAAGATGAGGAGAAAAAACATATGGCAATTTAAAAAATCTGGTGTTTTGATTTTATATAAATGATCAATTAACTCATACCTTACTGTTTTTGCTATTGGCCAACTGGAACCAGACCACTATATATATATATATAATCTGTTTTAAGGACTTGTTGGAGGAGGTTATTGAGAGGATGTGATGCCAGTTGACCCACAAGCTGTACCTGGGCAACTGGAAGCTCCTAGCTCCCTCCCTGGTCCTTGGAATGTACGTTCTGCCCATTATTTCCACAACCAGAACTATTTTTAAGGACACAGACTTGAGGGGCACCTGGGTAGCTCAGTTGGTTAAGCATGCCTTCAGCTCAGGTCATGATCTCATAGTCCTGGGATTGACCCCCACGTCGGGCTCCCTGCTCAGTGGGGGGCCTGTTTCTCCCTCTCCCTCTGCCTGCTGCTCTCTCTCTCTCTAATAAATAAATAAAATCTTAAGAAAAGAAGGACACAGACTTGAGAGAGCAATGTGTTGTTGAGACCATCTGGATGACATATATGTGACTGAACCCAGGTAAGACCTCCATATAAACTTTTCGAGATTCTGGTGGGTGGGTGCAGAGATCTACTTGTCCTGTGGTTGCCCAAGACATGCCTTGCAGGTAAGTCCCTTTGCTTATTAAAACTGTTACCTACCAATCTGGAGTGGTCTGCCTCTTTCTTTGGTCTCTCCTTGTCCTCTACATACAAGGGACCAATTTCAGATTTCATCTGGGAAGCTCCCAACTTTGCAAATCAATAGTACTACATTCTGGGCAGGTATTTATAAATACTAAGAACATGGGAGAGTCTTAGCACTGTATCCTATCATAACCCATTAGAGGAGGCAGGGGGGGCTAATGCTGGGGAATCAGAGTCCAACAAGTACACAATGGTCATCTGAAATTATCTGAAGAGCTCTTATGTAGATGAAATGTAACTTTTATACACATATCTAGGATCAATGAGTTAGTCACAAAAGAATAGGATTCTGGCTCAATAAAAGGAAAAATATTCAATGATAATGTCTAAAATGAAATCAGCTTCTTTAATACAGAATAATATTTTTTAATCTCTTCACGTTTTTATAAAATCTGAATGTGGTTTGTCATGATATTGAAGGTGAACTTATATTACTTGGGAATACGATGCACAGCATGGTGACTATAGTTAATAATATTGTCCTGTATAGCCTAAAGTTGTTAAGAGAGTAGATCTTAGGATGTGAGGGCGATCTGGCTGCGACATCTTTCACCCCATTGATCGCCAGGGTTGATTCAGCTGATCTGGCTGCCTAGGTGGGTGTCCCCTTCCTCCCTCACCGCTCCATGTGCGTCCCTCCTGAAGCTGCGCGCTCGGTGGAAGAGGATGACCTTCCCCGATGGAGGAGGTCCGTTCTTCGGTCAAGGGTACACAAGTAGCTGCACTCCCCTGCTAGAACCTCCAAACAAGCTCTCAAGAGAGTAGATCTTAAAAGTTCTCATCACAAGAAAAAAAAATTGTAACTATGTGTGGTGACAGATGTTACCTAGACTTATTGTGGTGATCATTTTGCAACATATACAAACACCAATCATTATGTTGTACACCTGAAACTAATGTTATATGTCAATTATAGATTTTTTTTTATTTTTAAAAAAGAGGATTTTCCTTAGAGACCTACTACTCCAGAGCTACCTACAGGTTATCCATGATATCACAAGCAACTTAATAGAAGACTTGTTAAAACTAACTTCTAGGAAACAAAGCAAATGTCATTCCTCTGGCTTATGTGATTTTTTCATATTCTTTAGATTTATTTGCTTGATTTATTGCTTTCTGGATTACTGTAGTAATATAAGAATATAATTTTATTGTCAAAGTTTAAAAAAGAAAGGAACTTAAACATCCAATATGGCAGAGATGGGAGGGTAGGGACAAAACTTGGCATAGATAATTTATAAAATATCTCCCAATCTTGTGATCCTATTAGAAGTTTTACATTTTTTCCCTCAAGGAACTCAATTAGCAATTTGAGAAAAGATGTAGAGGCTTAGGATTATTGCTTCATAACTGGTATAAGAGAAATCCAAAGATTGAGTAATAGCAAATGATAGAATATAATAATGTAAGAGCAAAAGTTGGATTTGATGCCTTTGAGCAACCAATTACTAACTTAAGGAATATGGCTGTGACTTGGACTCTATAAAGAAAATTTTTGAACTGTTGAACCAGTTCATCTTATTTTTTTTGAAATATAAACTGATTTTTTTCCCCTTAAAAGTCTAACACACTGGGAAATAAATAATGACTCTCAGATTGCTCTATAATTCTCCAAAAAGTCCTTCTAGGGAGATGGGATTTTCTGTATACCTGGTTAGTGATAAGAATGATTCTATTTCCTATAAAATGAATGTGAAGAAGTCTATCAGTGTTTTAGGGACAATGTAGCTTCTGAATGTAAAATTCCAAAACTTAAGAACATAAACTGGGGCAATCTAGTCTGGAGCAAACCTGGGGTAGTTTAGCAATCAGGAAAAGTTGATTTCTGCCTTTAGCCAATCACAAACAAGTCTGAGGTATCATGAAACATCATATGACTTCCATAAGGATATTGGACTAGAATAATCATTAAGAGTCTGCCAGCTCTAATACTTTTTTGTTTTGCATAAAATTGTTGAGACAAAGATCACAGACCAATAGGCTGTGAAACAGATCTGCTTCACAGACGTGCTTTGTTTGCCCCCTTCCATTCTACTTTCAAACAGTTTGAATTGGACCGCAACATTAACAAGTTAAGACTATCCTATCACCTTTTTGATACAATATAACCTCATCAAAGAAGTGACTATTCCATTACATTCATTGATCACACCATATTCCATCTTAGAATTTTATTTATTTATTTATTTATTTATTTATTTATTTATTTATTTATTTAAAGATTTTATTTATTTATTTGTCAGAGAGAGAGAAAGAGAAAGAGAGAGAGAGCACAGAAGCAGGGGGAGTGGAAGGGAGAGGAAGAACCAAGCTCTCCACTGAGCAAGGAGCCCGATGTGGGACTCGATCCCAGGACCCCGGGATCATGACCTGAGCTAAAGGCAGACGCCAAACCAACTGAGCCACTCAGGCATCCTGAGAATCTCAGAATTTAAAAGCACATTCAAGCTAATGAAGTCTACCCACCTCTATGGGATAACGGTGAACATCAATACAGAAACTAATGAAGCTAGGTTTGAAAGGCACCTTCTTCTCAATTTCTCTAGCATGAGCTGTTGGGATTCCACCCTTGGCTTTCAGGCAGAGACAATTGGTTGTCCACAGCAGGGAACAATGATCTTGTGAGGCTATATGGAATCCCTTCACTCCATTCTCCTTTAGTCATCTTTGCTAAGCCTATCTGAATGTAGGGGACACTTGGAATCCTGTTATGGCTAGTCCATTCAAGACCAGAGGCATTATAGACTGAGAAAGATTCGGTGACTGTTACATGACTACCTTCTATGTGTCATAGTTAGGGCCAGGGGCTGTTCATCTATATAGTTTTTTGTTTTCTGCAGCAAAGGATACACAAATACCTTTCCCAGAGTTACACACTGATGAATTAGTTGGATCCCTACAACAACTCTGTGTATAGCCAAGAATAGGTATCACTCCCACTTTACAGAGAAGGAATATAAGGTAGACGGACTTGTTCAAAACTAATAGAACACATAAGCAGCAAAGCTAGAATGGGAATTAAGGTTTCCCTGATTGGTTCTGTGCAATTTCTGCCTATTCTACTTTTGGATGTAGGATCTGCCTTAAAGCTACTACTTTATAATTGTCTATGCAGACCAAACTGACAAAGCAACTTCTCAAGTCTTTTCAACTTGTGTTCTCCCTACTAGTTGAGCCTTTGTTTCTATACTAGAAAACTCATTTTCCTGAATTACTTATATGAATTCCTTAATTCAGCACAATTATCAATTAATTTACTAAAAAGGTAGTTTGTATGATCCTTTTCCTTAAATGCAATTACATTCAAATGTGGATTGCACGCAATACTGAAAAGAAAATCACCCAGATAACACTGATTATTCATTGAGTTACCATGAAATATGGAGTGGATTCTACAATTAGTAATGTAACTCCATTTATCTACATGGTAATTCTCAACAATGCTAAGTTCTATTGGCCATTTGTAGGTTGATATTGCTATATAGTACCAACAGATGTTAAATTAGTTTATAAAAGCACCTAGAACAACTGTAGCAGCAGATTGCTTGTAAGTAATAGGCAAGATTATAAAATTCAGATAACATGAAATGCAATAGGTTTATATTGAGACAAAGAAAAAGTACATATAAATATTAGAGACAAGATGTTGAATGGACCAAATTAAGATAAAACCAAAACAAATAGGTTCAATATAAGTTAATAACATTAATGATAAAGATAGTTCAGTAGGCACCTTCCTACCAGGGAACTTCCACGCATCTCTCATCCATCTTTGAGATGTTTGCTATTATGTATTCTTTTGAAATTCATGATAGTGTTTTCTATATATAAAAGTATATGTCATATACAAAAAAATTAGCAATTCATAGAGAATGATGAATAATATTTACCTGAAAATTAGGGGTGGTAAAAGCTTCCATATACCCTCAAACTCTATGAATAAACTCAGGATTATACTCAGTGAAATTGAGAAATTTCAGTTGTATTCTACTGCAAACGCTAGTGCCACCTTCACATAAGCAACACTTCGATATAATGAGGCTGGATTTGACTCCAATTTTATTTCTCTCCAGAGGTTGTATTATACAATAAGAACAACAATAACACAACAAATCCTTAAATACAAAACAAAACAAACATCCAAAATAGAAAGCCCTCTACCCTCCAGAAATTGATGTAGTCCACAGGAGCTTAAAGAAGATAAAAATTTCTCAACTGTAGTTACAGATGATTTGAGAGAAACATTGGTGTGAGGGAGGACACGTTGGGAGACGGTACTTATGGTATTTCACTGTAAAAATATGTGAGAATCTTTGATGAAAAATACGCATTCTTGCTGAAAACTGTTAACTAAAGAATTTTTGATATCTGGATTTGTAGGGGAGAAGAGAAGGGTCCTTTTGGTGAGAAATTTGAAAAATTTCAAACAGCATTTTAATTCTGTTCGGTAAAATCATTTATTACTCCTGCTACAAAAGAGCCAGCCCTGTTGATTCTCAATGCTTTTTAAGGCATTGTGACTAGCATTACAATGACTGATGCAACACAGTGAGTGGAGGAAAAAGTTCTCTCTCCCTCTCCCTCTCTCTCCCCATTCAATATGCTGGAAGAAAATGTCACAGACTCCATTGAAGGTAATAGGTTTAGATCACCATTACACTTTCTATTCAATGAGCTGAGGCTGTTTGGGCCATTTCTGTTAGAAAATTCACCTGTTTGAAAAGATTGATTTTATTCAATGCAGTAGAACAAAACAGCAGAGCAACGAGCCTGCTACACCTCCGGCCCGGGCTGTTCCTTCTTTCTGTTGCAGATGCATTCTAGTCCCGCTGTGCAGCCAGATCTAATTGAAATATGTGGAAACTTCAGAAGCAGAGCCATTGAAAAAACATAGTAGACAAAGCAAGCATAAATTTTTGTTACCTTCTCCCTACTTTTCAGCACTCCTTCCTCCCTGTTCTGTCCTGAATATGTTGCCTTCCTCTGCCCTCCTCCCAGGCTTCTTGGAACCCTCTGTCATAACGCTCCATGCTAGGCTGTTCTTTACAAGAAGCCCTGGCCTGGGGTCATCTCATTCCTTCTGTTATCCTTGTCCTGGGACCAGCCCCATGGTCTATGTCTTGCTAGGTGATTAAAATGATATCACACCTAGTCTCAGATGTTCATGCAAATATTGGGGTAATGCCTTACCCTTTCCAGATACTCCAGCACATTACAAGATTCTCATTTTATCCTTAATACAAACCTCTACCAAGAGCTTAGGAGGAGGAAACAGTTTATTCCATTTTTCTGTAAGTCTGACTCAAAGGTGTTTGGCAGTAGAATTGTGGCTCATTCTCTCAGCTAATAAATGATGTTGATAAGTGATATACTGAGAGTATGTGTGTGTGTGGGCGGGGTCTTCAGTCAATGCATAAACTCCCTTAGTTTTTTTACTTCCACTTGTTTTAATCTGGTATTTCTTCAATTTTTATGTAAAGTGATAAGTAAATGCAGCTTCACATCCTCTCCTCTAATAGATAGCTATCCCTAAGTCTGATCTAAAATATTACTGGAACCAACACTGGGTATGTTCAGATGTTTCTGTTCCCGAACCTGAAATTGCACAATTGTCTGAGTTGGTTATAGTAGCTTTTCTTTTCTTTTTTTTTAAGGCAATTTGCCTGGTAGTTAACACTGAAGTTCAGTCAGCAAGTAAGTTTTGAGTCTCAGGTTGGCGACTTAGAAATACGACCATAGCAAGTTAATGTTATGGCTTAGTTGTTTCATCTACCAAATCTCTAGCTTCTTTACGGTATTTAGGGATAAAATGCTTACTTCAGAGTTGTTGTAGAGTTGGAAAATAAAATGATGTATATAAAGCACTTAAAGTCTTAGGAAATACCTCACCTTATAAATAACTGTTTTTTAAAATGATTTTACTACTTTTATGAATGAAAGAATCAAAATGATCCAGCCCCCAAGATGTTTATATGAATGCACCTGTGAGAGACCTTTCATTTGCTAAGAGTGGTCACTCTGGAGGTCAGGACACTCACATTAAAGAGTATGAATGGTGGGGCATCAGGGCGACTCAGTTGGTTGGGCATCCAGTTCTTGGTTTCAGCTTGGGTCATGATCTCGGGGTCCTGGGATTGAGCCCCATGTCTGGCTCCGTGCTCAGCGGGGAGTCTGCTTGAGGATTCTCTCTCTCCTTCTCCTTTTGCCCCTCCCCCACTCGCATTCTTCCCCCCACAAACAAATAAATAAATCTTTGTAAAAAAAAAAATAAAGAGTACAAATGGAGCGGTGGGGGCAAATGCGGGAAATGGAGACAGATCAACAGGGCCCCACTTCCTCCCAAGACAGACACTGATAGAACATGTAAGGAACACATTCCAACCAATCAAATGACACATAAAACTTAGTTATTAAAAAACATTTTGTCATTATCACCCTATCAGTGATGTTTACACTGGGTATGAGACTACTAAAAGTTCAGATTCCAAAGTTCTGGACATCCTTAGGCCCTCAAATCATTTAGCCAAGCAAAGAGAATTCTCATGCTAATGAGGGCAAAAAATTGGATTCCCCAGTTTACAGAGTATACTAAACTGAACAAAATTGTCAGCATAACATTTAAATTACTTTTTTGATAAGCTTGGCTATTTACAAATCATCAGACAATTACATCTTCCAAAAACTATTTAGCATCAATTCACTCTGCCTTTTCAATAGTGCACTTGACTAATTCCAAATAAATTGAAAAAAATTACCTTGCAGAATGCAAGAAACTGACCAAAAACAATATTGCTGGGGTTTTAAATTATATATTGTTGAGCAAAAGATTTTTCCTTTGCTTTATCACCCATGTGCCAGACATTAACCCTTTGGAACAGAGAGAAAGACAGACAATGAACACATGACCTAACTCCAAGTTCCATTTTAAGAATTACTGTTGAACAATTTTCATGATCATTTAAACATTACATTCAATGGCACAGTTGAGGTCATTCCCTAACATACCCTTGGAATTGAAATTCCTGATTATTAATTACAATCTCTTTAGTAGAAGAGAAATTAGAACCCACAGAATGATGCTAATGTTTAGGGGATCCAAACCTAGGCCTTAAGAATCACAGCATTTTCTAACAAAGCAATGCAATCATTCAAGTCGACTCCTCTCCACAGATGCTCTCAGAGGTCTTTAGTACTCCACTCCTTAGAGCACCTAGTGAGCTCTCTCCTAAAACCTGTTGTGGGGAAAAGATCTATGAGGGAGGAATTTCCTCCTGAAATCGCCCTGTTTGAACAACTCCACTGAAGGAAGCTCTGAGGTCAGAAAGCAGTACTGGGGGGCACCTGGGTGGCTCAGTCATTAAGCGTCTGCCTTTAGCTCAGGTCATGATCCCAGCATTCTGGGATCGCTCCCTGCTCAGCAGGAAGCCTGCTTCTCCCTCTCCCACTCCCCCTGCTTGTGTTCCCGCTCTCTGTCAAATAAATAAATAAAATCTTTAAAAAAAAAAAAAAAAAAGGAAAGCAGTACTGGCTTCTGGGAATCATGCACAATAAATGCTGTCTCAGTGTATCCAGATCTCGGGTGTGTATGTATGGTTTGGATATGAAATATTCTGTAGTCAAATACAGGGTACTCCTCTTATTCAAACTATGTCTTAGTCACCTCCACAATAAGTTGGCATTTATTCAGAGAAGGTGTTTTTATTATGTTAGCTTCAGCAATACTTAATGAGAAAAATATTCTCATATTTTTTATTAAAAATATTCACTTAAGGGGCGCCTGGGTGGCACAGCGGTTAAGCGTCTGCCTTCGGCTCAGGGCGTGATCCCCGCGTTACGGAATCGAGCCCCACATCAGGCTCCTCTGCTATGAGCCTGCTTCTTCCTCTCCCACTCCCCCTGCTTGTGTTCCCTCTCTCGCTGGCTGTCTCTATCTCTGTCAAATAAATAAATAAAATCTTAAAAAAAATATTCACTTAAAATTAAACAATAGTATGTAATATAAACTCAAATATCAGTTGTAAATAAGTCCATGATTTTCTTTTTTGTCTGGGCACCTTTTCTGGCATTCCCCATTTGCCTTTGGAAATGACAGCCTTTTCCCCACGAAGACTGAAGTGGCTGCACCAAGTTATAATATACAAATTCCCCTGATTCAGTGCACACCTTCCACATAGCCTTGTCCTTGAGCATGCATGTCCTTCTGTGCTGGACTATTCTGGTGTGGTGTTGGTGCAAACCACTGAGGTGATGAATTCTTCTTGATCAAAGAGATGGGAATGTCAAAAGTCTTGATAGATATAATGTCCATCAAAGATGCTTTAAAATCCAGTCAAAGAAAGACATTCACAGGGGACTGAAAGCAGAGATAGAGCTGTGAGAGAGATAGATAAAAAAGCCACCTGCCACATCAACTTCTCTGGATGTTATTCTGCTCCCAAAGAAAAGAGGGGCTTCTGAGGGGTAGGCAGAATGATACATAACACTTTTACCCTGTAAATCAGGGTCTTGTGGGGACTTGAGAAAGGTGAAAAGATTGCCATTGCTTCAGCTCATCTCTTCTATCAGGGGATGACATTACAGGACAGTGATTAAGTAAAGAGGTATTAACAGTCCAGTGGCCAAAAATCCTCCACTGAGGACAGTTTTGGGCAAAAGTAATTAATTTGATTTACAACAGCTACTGGTCCTAGAATACACTTGAGCCTCCTGTCTCTCTATAATTGTTAAAAAGAAAGAGAGAGTGAGGCAGTGCACAGAGACACGTTTTAACCCTTTGTTATTTATAGTACAGTTGTCATTCTTATCTTAGTAGTTATTTTATCCACTATATGGTCCTAGGTTTAATTTCATTCAAAAGTCATAATAGTGTCTTAGCTGAAGTGCTTACAACTGATCATTAATTTAGCTTCAGGGCATGAATACTAAAGAAAAAAGATACCAATTAAATTTCAATTGGCTATTTTTTAAAGCTGCAAACAGCAGAATCCCCATTTCTATTTAATTAACTTAGAGAGAGAGTTAAAGAAACAAAAAACCGTACTTTCATATTTTGTACTTACATTTCTAGAGTCTTCCAAATAATTTATTTTCTAGGTAAACAGAAATTGAACATCAAAAAACAATAACGAGGGGCCCTGGGTGGCGCAGTCAGTTAGGGGTCTGACTCTTGGTTTTGGCTCAGGTTGTGATCTCAGGGTAGTGAGACTGAGCCCTGTGTCAGGCTCCACGCTCAGTGTGGAGTCTGCTTAGGACACTCTCTCCCTGTTCTTCTGCCCCTCCACCACTTTCTCTCTCACTCTCTCTCTCTCTCAAATAAATAAATAAAACTTAAAAAAAAAAACCAATAAGAAAATAAGTAGTACTGGCTACATGAGGCCATTACCATTGCCATGATTATGAATTTGTAATATATTTTGCCACAAACCCAAACAATAAGCTCTGTGATAGTGGAACATACTCTATTTTCTTTCCTGCTCAGTTTAAAGCCACCTAGAAAGACAGAGGTCTGTGCTTCCCATGCAGCCTGAAAATTTGTCAAACCATCCCAGAGAGAAACTCAAAAATGACATTTTTCAGTGCATGAAAGAGAGGTTATTCCTTGTGAGGACAGACTATTCCTCTACTGATAGAAAGTGAAGTAGAAGAAAAGGAAGGAAACAAATAGAGGAAATTATTTTCCTTTAAGACATAAAGCTTATTTTCTTCCTTTCTTCTCACATTTGTTTTCCTGCCAGGCCAAAGCTAGCTTTATGTTGAGTTAGAGAGTTCACAAAAACTGAGCCCAGTGATATGAGGGTTACAGGGCTTGTCCTAGACCTAAAACCATACTGCAATTTCTACCATTACTGCGCTATTTTCAGAAACTCTCTAAATGTGAAAGTCTTATCAGAAATGGAAGTTGTTGTGACTTCATGTCAGTTTGGCTACTTACTTACCTAGAGTAAGTAAGGACCTGAGGGAACAGTAGTTTTTGTTGTTTAAGAGTTTAATTGGAAAAATCTCTGGAAGGTGGCTGCTGTTTTTAGGGTACTGGAAGGGAGCATGCGGTACAGGTATTTGGATTTAGAGATGAGGAAACCAGCAATGGTAGAATTCAAAAATTCTATCTATCTATCTATCTATCTATCTATCTATCTATCTATCTATCTATCATCTATCTATCTATCTATCTATCTATCTATCTATCTATCTATCATCATCTATCAATCAATAATCTGTCATCAAGTATCTACCTATGTCCCAAAAGAAAGAGAGAAGAGAAAATTTGTCCGCAATGCTAGGCACTGAGCATAGAGAACATATGGTGGATGAATCTCTAAGCACTGTTATGAGAAGTTGTGTTTTCAGTGCCTACAGACTGTGGTGGTCCTTCTTCCTTGAAGACCATCCAGATAGGTTGTATTAGAAGATGGGGATCCTGTCCCATTTCTGCCATGGGGCTGTGACTGGATGGCTACCTGAGCTCTCAAAGCCTCACTTATCAAAACAATTCTGCAAGTATTTGTTGAGCCCCTTTAATGCTAGTTTCCACTCTAGACACTGGGGATACATCAGTGAACAAAGCAAAGTCCCTAACAGACCAGACAGAGAGATGACAAATGGATCAACATGGAAAAATGTCAACAGGAGAAGGTCTGGGAGAAAAGAAAAGCTAGGTGAAGGGACAGGCAGCCAGGGTGGGGTGTGCAGTTTCCTTTAGTTAGGTTAACAAAGGTCTTCCTGAAAAGGTTTGGTCTAAGAAGAGAACTGAAGGACTTGAAGAATCCAGTGTGGATTCTGGGAGCACTGAGGCCTGTGGCGGGAACGAGCTTGATATGTCTCCGGGTGTACTGAGGAGACGACTGCCTTCAGAGCGTGGGGAGCAAGGAGGAGGGTGGTAGCGAGGAAGGTCAAGAGTAGGGGCTTAGGAAGAATGTGGAGGAGGAAGACTGGATTCCACCCAGTGGGCTTTGGAGTCGTCGTTAAGAATTTTGCTTCACTGTGCATGAGATGAGAAACTACTGTAGAATTTTGAGCAGAGGATGAACTTGATTGTATTTACATCTGATGCGAATCTGAATGATATTTATATCTACATCCTGGACTGTTATGAAAATGAAATGAGATAATGCCCGAAAAGCCAGCACATAAAAATCACCAGCAGGCTTGTTCAGTGCCTGCTAAGTCTAAATATACAAATTGTAAAACCTGTTCCAAGTGTTCATCTGCTTTGTTAGTGTTCTTTCCCATGTGGGCTTTATCTCCCAACTAACCTATAAACACCTTGGAAACAGGGCCTGTTTTCTTCCTTTCTTTCTGTCGAAGAACATAGATTTGCACATAGTGGCTGACTTCAGATTTCTGGGAACTGATTGATTAGTATAGGTATTAGTAAAAATGTCTAAATGTTAGGCTTCAGCCCCCGGTGCAGGCAAGTCTTATTATCTATGGGAAGGAATATACGAGCAAGGCTGGCAACAGTCTCCTTGTGCAGAATCAGAGCAGTCCATCCCCTGGTAATTATTCACACAGAACCTTGTTCCCTCCCAAAGGTCTTTGTTTTCCAAATTATCCTCAAAGTACCTAGCAGGAAACTGGATATCATTTTTAAACAATATGGTTTAAGACTGTTTAATGAGACTGGGAGTGAAAAGAAATGATCCCACAGCCCATATTTACATTTTTACAAATTTAGTGAAAATGTTCCTTCTCCCACCTCATCTCAGCACCACGGTCTTTCATTTGAAGTTATTCTTTCTGAATTCGGTCAAAATCTGTGTTGACTCTCCATAGTTGCTCAGAAGGGTCGAGAGGATGCAGCAGACATATGGGTTTTACCCCCTCCTGGGGCTACAGGTGGTAGCGAGCAGAACACTAAATCCCACTCAGAGGATGCAGGTTCCAGCCTGAGCTTTGCTACGTTAGGTGACAGGACCCAGGCTGAGCATTACTGCCTAGTGTCTTCACTACAAAAGCTGGTACAGGTATATGCTGCATAAAAATCACAGAGATGCAGTGATAACTGAGGGTGAAAATATGTATAAAATCACTTCTTAAATTGTCCCAAGGAGTCAGGGTGCCCCATCCCCCAAAAAAGCATACATGGACACTTACGATTAGACAAACAAAAGTGCAGATTGTAAATACTATAGTAAATTTTTTTGAACAGTGAATAACATGCACCGTAGTAATCCGACACACCTACTTGAAGCAGGCAAGCTTTAAAATGAACTGAAGAGCCACAATTTTCCAATTTTACCATGTAATTCAGTATCACGATTTTGGTGAAGTCACTCTTTAGCGTCATCTAACTTGTTCACTTTGTCTTTTTTCTCGGGCTTACATTTTAAGAATTCCAGGTACAGATTATAAAATCTATATTTTAAATTAATTTAACCAAGAAGATCCTCTTTGTTCTTTTATTTATTTCTCTTATTTTTCCCCAGACATTGAATTTTCTTTTTTTTTTTTTCTTCTTCTTGAGTCAGAGTTTCTTGACCCTGCAGATTCAAGGATGTGCCACATGTGCGGATCACACTTGCCCTCAGATATCCTCAGGAGTCCTACTTTGTACAAGCACTGTCTACCTCTGGCAGCCATTTTGCACTTCATGCTTCCCTCATTAATGTGCTAGAAATGTAGCTGATTGCCTCTGTGGCCCCTTAATTAAAGACAATTAAAAGTTGCTGGGTTACCATGGGGATGACTGATTACCCAGCGGAGTTCACATTTGAGAAGATGAACCCTCAACAGTCCTCTTGCATGAGAAACAAGGACTTAGCCCTCAGGCCCCGTTATTTCATTCCCACATACTAGGAAGTTACCTAAGCTTTTATTAAGATTGGAACTCCAGGTCCCTTTTTGAACGGAGTCATACTCCAAAACAATTTCTCAAGTGTCTCTTTAGCCCTTCTTTGAATTTATTCTTGAATCTGCTATCACCGAATGGTAGAGATAGATAGGTACTTAGAAAGCTAGTTAAACTAGTTAAGCAAGTCAGCCAACTCTGTATCTTCGCAGTCTGTACCATGTCTGCGATTCAGGGAGAGAGCCTTCCAGTGTTCTTGTTGTCCTCTTCCTTGTCCTCGGCCCAGTCTGTATTAGCTTGTATGCAGAATAATGTATACTGTTCCTGACAATTTGCAGCAGTCCTTGGTTGACAAAGGCAGGCACAAAAGATTTCCCGATTGCTATTTCTCCCCCAGTCCCCTTTTTGCCTGATCCACTCCCTATCTTTGATAATTGACCACAGTAAGGAGAAGATGGAGAAACAGAAAATTTAATTCTTTCTTTTAGTCTGATGTTTTAGAATTATAACTGACCTGATTCTTCCTCCTAGCTCCTGTATTATTTCTCATTATTTTGCTTTAGTGAACTACTTTCCATCAAGGAGAATCTTCCTTAAAATGTCACTGTTACCCCATGAATCAGTAACACATGTATACAGTGCCTCAACTTCCTAGCTGGCCTGCCCTTTCAGTGAATGTGACAGGCTGTTTTCTGCCCCGCTTCAGCTGGATCCATGCACTGATAGGCTGTTGTACTCCCCATGGTCCTCACTGAATTCTAGAATACAGAACCCCTGGGAGGGGAAATCATGCCATACCCAGACGACTCCCAAAATGTTTTGCCTTTATTAAGTTACTCAAAAAGATATTTAAGTACTTTATATTGAAAGGTGAATAGAGGCCCTGTGGGCCCCTCTTATGTCCATGGTACAAAAATTGAAAATTCACACTTCTTTTTCGTTTCTTTGATAGGGCATCCAAGACTTTGGTCCTTACTATTTTCAGTGGGTCCTATCTTTAAGTGTTCTAGGTATGTTCTTATTATGATCATGGCTGCCTATACCATTAATTGACAAAGTGTCTCCTCTGTTCTGTTTGTCTTGCACTCTTACAGCACTGGTCCCATGTTAAGAACAGAAATAGATCTTTCTAGAGGCTCTTGGGCCTGGCACTGGGGGCAGAGGAAGATGGGTACACTTAGAGAAAGATCTCATATTATCTAAATGGGCTGCATATAATATTTCATTTGATAATTGAACCACAGAATAAACCTTACCCTCTACAGTGGTTAGCACTATTTTTTTTTCTTTCTTCTTCTTCTTCTTCTTTTTTTTTTTTTGATTACCATTTTAGAATTTCTACTTATTCCCAGTCATTCTTACCATCTAAAATGCCTGGTTTAAAAGGGTGAGAATGGTAACCCACAAATGTATTCAACCCAAGAGAAATAAGAGAAAGCTGTATTTGATTTATTCCCTACGTTTCTTCTCCTCGTCCTACTGCTGTGTAAGTTACTCACAAAAATACATTGCATTTGGATTCTAAAAAAATTGATTATTATTACAGTGATATTCTCAAGTGCACCCTGCATGTAACACCCCAGCAGCCCTCGACTGATTTGCTACCTTAAAAATAAAATAATCTTAATAATTTTTAAAACCAATAAGCAGAAACTAATTTCAAGAGCCTGTTCTGTGCATGTTAGATCCAGGGCATGGCACTTAGTATTTTCCACAGATAATGGAAGCATAATAGGTGTGAAAGGCTGACAATTTGGACTTTGTAGGTGGTGAGGAAAGGGTCACTCGTGAGGCCACCTGTCCTTTGTTCCTGCACAGCACAGCCATGTTTCAAGTAGTCCCGGGGTAAGGTTCCCTCGCACTGTGCTCTCAGCAGGATGCTAGCCTGACCTGTAGAGACCACCTCGGAGAGCGTGTGTAGTTCACTTTCCAGGACCGGCTCTGTCCTTGATCTCCGTGCTGTGACTGACATCAAGGTGACCAATTAGTGGGCACCGTGATGGTGTTTTCTGTGATGTTGTAAGGGCACCGAGGTCACGGCGATTCAGGCCTTGCTAAATCCCAGGAGGCTGCACAAAGCCATGTCTCTGAAGTCTGACTTCAACACAGCATCCCACAAATGAAGGTATGGCTCCTTTTTTGAACTTGACCAGGAACCTGCTTGCTGAGCTGGAGAGTGAAATGCAGCTGCTGCAGCAATTTTGAATAGTAAAGACATTTGCTGATTGCCAAAACTGAGCTTTACCCTGTGACAAGGTAAACCAGGTCATTCTCAAGGGGAGATGAAGGCAAGATGACTAGGAAAGAAAAGATAGCTTTCACAGTTTTAGGACCTAGAGGACTGTGAGTGAGCAAGCACACAGAAACGTTTTCTTTCACCTTCCTTCTCCACTAAACAATTTGCCAATATTTATTTTACATCAGGGTGACAGTCATGGAATCTTATTTTACGTCTCTTTAAAATTTGCAAAGAGCTTTGCCACTCTAACAACCTTGTAAGTTAAAGAGGTGAATTAGCTTTAAGTATCTGACGAAGGGAATTAAGACTTCTAGAAGCCTCCCCCCAACCCCGGCCATCTTATCTTCTCCACTCATTTGTAATCTTTGCTCCAGTTGTTGGCAACAGGACAGAGCCAGTCCAGTAACCCCAGGATGAGGAGCTGGATGATTCCCTGACTGGAAGGCCAAAGTATCAGCAGGCAGGCAGCCCTGGGAGTATCAGGCAGGAGGCCGGAGGCAGCTCCAATGATCAGAGTCTGGCATATGGAAGATCAGAGACTATCAGCACACACAAGCCAAGAAGCAGCTCAAAGGTGAATTTTTAACCTATAAACAGACCAGTTCTATGATCTGTTTTATTCTACTGAGACACAATGGTCTGGTAGGATTGACAGATTTAGCAAATAAAAATATAGCCATCAGTTAAGTTTGAATGTCGGATAAATAGCAACAAAAAAATTTAGTATAAGTCTGTCCCAAATATTGCATGAGACATACTCATACTAATATATGTATTCATATATATGAATATTCATTCTTTACCTGAAATTCAAATTTAGCCTGGTGTCTGGTGTTTTATCTGGCAGCCATAGGTCCACACTGGGATAAAGAAAGAAATGGAGCTGGGAAAGTTCTGACACCAACTGGTAAAAGTTGTCAGTCAGAACTAGAGAGCCGGAGGAATCAAGGATATGGACTCTGAGATTTTCAGGCCTGCTTTATAGTACATGGCATCTTATTTTTCTGTTCTCTTTTCAGTAAAAAGTGTACAGAAAAATGCACTGGGCTATTACTGACATGGAAATCACTTGACTTAGTGCTGGTCAGAGCCAGTTAATAGCATCTACTACTTCTTGTTTGCTTCCTTCTTCCTCTCATGTCCAGAGCCCTCAAGAGTTCCTTTTGGCTCCCACTTCCCCAGTCTTGTTTTAGGCATTCCTCTCCCACTACCACCACCATACACACACACACACACACACACACACACACACGCATTTGTAATCTGTTCAGAGTCCCTATCTTCTCAATTTCCTATAAAGTGGCTGAAGCAAATTCTGTAGACTAAATCATGCTAAGTCTTAATGGATGGTGACAGTTTAAAATGCCAACACACACAATTAATGCCCTTCAGGAGTTTATCTTGAAGTAATGGGTGAAGTGTGACTCTTTTGTGGCCTGTGAAAGGATGTTTTCAGATTGGGGAGACCTTCATTATTTCTCAAGTCAGGTTATATTGAAGCCTGCTTGGAAGTAGAAATGGCTCTCCCTTCAGGGAATAGGAAAATCTCTGGACTCTGGGGTAACATTTAGCCTAACTTCCAGATGACGTCTCTGTTTTCCGAGAGAGCTAACATCTAGCCACACCTACTTTGACCCTTTGGCCTGCTTTATGAGCTCTGGTCTCACACCTTAACTCAAGTTCTGATACTGCCTGCCTATCGGGATGACAATATTACAAATGACGGTACCCCCATCCCCATCCCTGCTCATTTTCTTTTTTTTCCCCCTGCCCATTTAAAAAGAAATATAAAGAAAGAAGGAAAGAAAGAAAGGAAGGAAGAAAGGAAGAAAGAAGGGAAGAGAGGAAGAGAGAGAGAAAGGAAGAAAAGGAACACTCACTGGTATGTACCCCAAAGGGACACATATGAATCTAGTTACAATATAAAAATAACTCCATGATTTTCGAATGAGAAAGGCTACAAAATGTGCAAATGCCAAGTGTCATTATAATCACAGAGTTCATCTTGCTAAAGAAGCTCATAATTTCTCAGACATTTACAGCAGCTATCTCTGCCCCCGTGGAGATGAGTTATAATCAGATGCAACCACAGGCCATTGTCTCTGAGCCAAACTCAGAGGCCCTCTCCATTTAAAAACAAAACAAAACAACAACAACAACAAAAACCCCAACATTATTCATTTGTCCTTATTTTGTATAGTGATTATATCTGGGGAGCAAGACACCAGACCAAAACATTACACTACTCTCCGAGGCTGGGTTGCTGCCGCCTTTTAATCTAAGAGCATATCGCTGCTCCGCGTGGCATTTGTGTGGAGAAAGGTATAATAACCATTGACAAGTGCAAACCTCTTTCTTATCCGTCTGGCTCCTTACCCTTTCTGTCTTCCCTCCATTGCTTGCTGTTTGTCTTCTTTTCTTGTATCTTCCTTCCCTCCCCCATGCTCCTCTCCTCCCAGCACCCTCTTCCCTTCTTGTCTTCTCTTTCCTCTCTCTTCCCTCCTTCTTTTGATGTGCTGGTGCCGTGACCCTCATCCATAATGCCAGGCGACTGTTTTTAATTGACAACTGAATTGCCAGTGTGAGTTTCCAGTGCTCTGGTTTATTTTCAGTCTGGGTTGTTTTTGGTAGGATTTCAAACTGTATTTACAAAAAGGGAGAAAATGAGCCCATTAATCTCCTTTGCTTTCTCATTCCAGCTTGCTCTATTTCTTCAAACTTTTTTTTTCTTTCTCTGAAATAGACTTTGAAAATAGACTTTGGTACCGATAAAATTAACCTGATCAAGTTGTGTCAACTGGATTCCAAGACGTGCAGAGTCCAGTTATCATCCCTATCCCTGGTACGTGACCATGCTAGCATGTCTCCTCCAGGTGAGAACCCCTGGGAGGACAAGAGGAGAACTTTGCAGGGGACAGCCCCGTGGGAGGTAGACTTTTGTCCCCACTAGTCCTTGCCTACATGTTTCTGTGGCTTCCTATTTTGCTCTCCCCCTTGTCACTGGGTCCCTCTCAGCTATTCAAAGCCTTCATTCCTGTACCACCATTTTCTCCTTGCTAGTGGATAATTTCTGTAAGTCTCAGGACATGTCATAATCTGAAAAGAAAATGAACAACAATAACAACAACCAAACCAGCCTCCTGGATGCTCCTATCCTACTCTAGCTACTGTTGTATTTCTCTTCTCCCTTCAGAGCAAAACTTTCAAAAATATTGCTTATATTGCCACCTTCATGTCCCTGATGCATGCACTTTTTATGCTACTCTGAGCAGTCCTCCCCGACACACCCAAAGCTGTTCTTGTCAAAGTTGCCAATAACTACCAAGCTGCTAAATCTAAAGGTCAATTCTTGTATCTTTGTTGATCTGTAGATATGTTGGCCCAGGGTGGACAACTGAAGACTGATGCATAAGGAACTGAAGCTCCTCCTGGGAAAGAAGGGTTGATTCAACAATCAAGTGTCAGTGCTGAAGGCATGAGGTGAGTTGATGCCCTAAATCCTGGCCCACTCCAGCTCCCATCAACTGAGAACTGAGATCAGGGCTGCAGGGTTATAAAATTGGAAGAATCAGAAACTAAAAGAACCATTTGTCTGAAATTACCGTGGGGTACTGGGGCTACAATTGCGGAGCAGGGGCATTAGAAACATTTTATTTATTTGTTTATTTGTTTACTCATCCCTCATTCATTCATTTAAATTTAAGTGTACTTCACATATGATGTTATAATGGTTTCAGGCATATACTATAATGATTCAACAATTCCATACATTACTCAGTGCTCAGCTAGATAAGTGTACTCTTAACTCCTTTTATCTATTTCACCCATCCTCCCACCCACGTCCCCTCCGGCAACCACCAGTTTGTTCTCTGTATTTAAGGCTGTTTTTTTGTTTGTTTGTTTGTCTCTTTTTTTCTCTTTGTTCATTTGTTTTATTTCTTAAATTCCACCTAGGAGGGAAGCCATATAGTATTTTTCTTTCTCTGTCTTATTTCACTTACCATTATATCCTCTAAGTCCACCCATGTTGTTGCAAATGGCAAGATCTTGTTCTTTTTTATGCCAAGTAATATTCCATTATAGATCTATGTATATGTATATACATATACATACATACATATACATACATATATACACACACACAACACATTTCTTTATCCATTCATCTACTGATAAATGCTTAGGTGGAAACATTTTTATAATAATAGTGATGGCCTCAAGAATGGCATCATTATATTGGTGGTGGTTGAACGTGGTCACAGAAGTACTAGTGGAATTGGATTGCGGGGTACTGGTTCATCTGTCTAGAACAATTTTCTAATTATTTTATCTGTGTTTTTCTAATATATTACATACAACCTATCTTCTTCTCCAAAGTTGATTTAATAACATAAACCCATTTCTTGCAAAATCAGGTACTGGCACATTAAGAATGTTGCCTTCAGGGCTGCTGGGTTGTGAGGTGTGCTTGCCTGGTGGGGATAGCCCTGGGCTGCTAAATTCAGGAGCCCTGCCTCTGCTCTCCGCTTCCTCTCCACTACTCTTATCAAGCTGTCACTTCATGTTGTCAGTGTTCCTTCTGCCTCTAATCTGCTGTGAACTGAGGAAACAAAAACAAGTGTGCTGAAACTGTGTCTAAAATAAGACCAAGGAGGGTCTAAGTGAAGACCATGAAGATAACACAAGAAATTTTGAATATTTAAGACCTCTAGCTTTCCCAATCTGCCTAGCTAGGAGCATCCCCCCTCAATGTTATGTCACATATGGTATCATGCCTGGGTGTTCATGTCACGCTCAGTATCATATAACTGACTAGAGATCCAGTATTTAGATTCCATCCCAACTCTTAATTTCCCATGAGTCCTACAACCCAGATTAATCTCCTATCCTCTCAGGTACTATTGCTTTAAATGTCTACAGTGTATTGGCACTCAGTACAGACTTCCTTATATCTTTCTCTTTCTCTAAATTTATATAGTCTCTACAAGTAATTTATAGGTTATTGAGTCAGAGACCACTTTCTTGGTTTTGTTTTGTTTTATTTTATTTGTTTTAGGTATTTGTATCTACTTTGTTCCCAAAACGATTTCAAGTGACTAACAAAATTACTCAAAATTCTGTAAGATAAATGCATAAAGAAGTGAAAAAATAAGAGGACATAAAATCATGGTAGAAAATAAGATGAATTCAAGGATGGGATTAATACACAGAAGTGTTTGCTGTGAAGTTCTCTATAGTCCTTTAAATGGGTTGCAGTAGGTCTTATCTTCCTAACAGCCAACCCAAAGATGGATTCTTCATCAGGTACTTGATTGACAGTAAATGTAACACAGACAAACAAATAAGCAACCAAACAAAAAGTCTAGCTGCTCAGGGAGAGCCTACTTTCTCCTCATTTTTAGGAAAAAAAAAAAATCTCTCTAGGGGTCTTCATAAACCTGAGGCTGTGTCAAGCAGTGAACAAAGGTTTTAATTTAATGTGTAGCATCTACACATTAAACATCAGCAAAAGAGTTTGTTATGGCTGTTTTGTATAATGGCCCTTGGCTCAGACTGAGGCACATGATCAAGGATTAGGTTTTCTACATTGTTACACTCACATTGATTCAGACCACTGATATAAATAACATCCAAAGGAAATACAAGGCGCCTTATGCCCCTGCAAGAAGCCAGCACCAATTGAACACACACATACACACACCCTGTGAATGTTCATTTTAGATTAGTTTGTGCTTTTATTTGGCTCTGAGAGTAAATGGGACATTTCTAATGAGTGCTCATCATTTTGGCAGCCAGACTACGCACAGATGATATGAGCCACTAACCACCAGGGACAATGTTTGCCCAGATGTGACTCTATCTTATGCTACAAAGCATTGTAAATGTCAAACCCCTGGTTGGTATGCAAGTCTCCATTTACCATACACAAAGCCTACTGAAGAACAAAAGGTGCCAGATATGGATGTGTAAATCATCACAATGGGACCGACAGATCAACAACATCACCCCTTAGAAATAGGATAGCCTGAGGTCACGCTTCCTAGCTCACTAGCCCCTTTTCAAAATGTCCTTTTTTGTTTGTCCTGTTTTTCAAGAGGCACCACGGGCTTTTTGTAATTAAAGTTGTATTGATTTTGTATTTTTAAAAAAGGATTATAAAAAGACTAGCATGAACCAGAACAAAGGCAGATAATGGATGGTAAACATGAGAAAAGATAACAGTCCAAAAATGTGCTCCTCATAATTCTCCTATACCTGTTCACCCAAGTTGATTCAGATACCACTTTGTCTCAGATGCCATCCTGTGTACTAACAGTTTTCAACAGTGATCCTAGTCAGGGACTTCCACTGACTATAGCAATTATGATTATAGGCTTTCTATCTGCAGACTCTTTAATTCCTCTCAAAGAGATGTTTGTTCCAGGATCACAAATATAGCAGTTGAAGCCTGAGAACTGATGATAAAAAAACTATTTAGAACTCTAGGAGCCTCCTTTATTCCAGCGTTGCTGTTCACCCACAGAACGGCCAGGCTGACATTATCCTCGGGAGGCATATTAAGGTAATGATTAATTTTGCCATAATAGCAACAAAGGTAATTGGGAGTACTAGAGAGAAAAACCTGACCACTTCTGCAGCTCTGTTCTCAGTGTCTACTCTAACTCTCAGTACATTTTTGGGTATTAATTATAGGGTGTAATACAAACAAAGAAACTGCAGGTAGAAGGAGGTCATCAGAATAGAAGTATTAGAAATTTCCCTAACTCCAACTATGTGAAAATACCTCTCCCAAGGGCACGTCACCGGTCTGCTCAGTCTGTTACTGCATGGTGTGATGTCTGCCATGTTCTTTAGGACCTTCTTATTTTATCTCACCCGAGTTATGTTGCATGTCTGGGGAAGGCAGAAGGGGGCCTGATTGCTGCCATGATGAGTACGGCCAGCCACAACAATGCCATGTCTGGGATGACAGGGTTAACACACTCACTAAATTGTACAGTCCCTCATCTGGGTTATTTTCTAAGAGAAAGGGGAGACCGTCTCTCTTTGTCACATTTTAGCAACACTTCTCATGTTGACCTCCATAGGATTGCTCATTCCTCATGTGACATCAATAACTCTACTGGCTATACTCAGGCATCAGGTCATGGAGCTAAACCAAGTTCAGAAGCCATGCTGCCCTCTGTTTTCCCCTTTCCCTGCTCCTTACTGCATTCCTTCCCCTTACTCCTCAGAGGCCCCATGTGCAAATTCCCTCCCTATTTCAGTCAAAACTTAGGATTTTGAGCCTTTTGCAAATCAATTCAGATAAATGAATTGCTGTTATTTGAATCTGTTTGTATAGGAGACTGAAACTAAAGAAAAAAAATGAGATGTTAGATTAGCAGTGGTTTCCATGTAGTTATGTGTTGCTTACCAGCTAGCATGCATAATGGGCATTTGACTGAGACAATCAGATGGGATACCTGGAAGAGCTAAACGAAAGTGATTGATGTGATACTTGTGAAAATTACAAGGGAAAACTTTAGCATTTAGAGTCAGGAAACCTGGGATCTAGGTACAGCTCTGCTACTAACTAGTTGTGGGATCCTGGGAAATACCATTTAATTTTCTGGGCACAAGTTTCCTCTTTCTATTAAGTGTAAGAAAATGTAATTTCTCAGTCACTTCCAGATTCTGCTTCTAGGAGAATAAATGGCTAGGCTGATTCTTTAGTACCAAGCAGAGGTATGTTTTCTAGATGCATCCCTGAAGCCTTGCTAGGTTCTGAGGGGAAAGTCTACAAGCAATCACTAAACCAGTATTTAAGGAATACCTGCTTCGAGCAAGGCCTTATGTGAAATGCCATGGAAAATGCAAAGACTTTTAAGACATGGTCTTTCCTGTAAAGTGATTTTCAGAGATAAAAGAGACATGAATGTGATGAGAACAACACGTAACTCCTGAAGCCAAATGGGTGGGCTACACTCATCTGTGCTTCGGTGTGATTGGCAGGAGAGGTTCTGGGACTTCAGATTGGACACAATAGAGTGAGCAAATGCATTTGTGGGAAATTATCAACAGAACAAGTTGGTGGTATACTAGCTGGAGGTGATTTTTCAGAAGAAAGTGCAGCTGTCTTGTGGCAGTCAAGGAATTCCAAGGGAAGACATCTGGAGTTCAGCCCATTCACCTAACAAGCAATTGGAGGTTTCTGCTCTTACCATGGAGAGTGAACAACTGTATTCTCGAGATAAAGATTTCCCTGTGAAGATAGAATGTTGATTCCTTATTAACCTTTAAAATCTGAGGTGAAGCTGAGAAAATCTGACTTAAAAAATAAAGCAGTGACATCACCAGAGTCTTTTAAAAACATCTATGAATGTCTGTAGTTTGGAAAAGCTCATGGGGGGCCTCTTCTCAGGCAGGAAGAGATGAAGAAACAAACATGAATATAAACTCTACATTTGGTTTGTGCCTTGAAGCCATTGGCATTAATTAAGATTCTATGGCTTCCAAACAATTATGACATAATTAAAGTAAGATTCTTTCTACAGTAAAACGATAAGAAATGACTTTTAGAAACCGTGGGAACCATTAAAACGGCACATCAGTATCAAAATGAGCAATATTTACTAGTATTAGCACTATTAAAATGCCTTTTGAAGACAAACTTGGGCAATTATTACTCAGAAAAACTCACATTTGGAGATATAGAGCAGTGATAATTAAATCCCACACTCTATATATCTCTCTTTTTTGTGTTTGACAGAACAGAGTCTTTAAGAGAATCTATTTTAATGGCATTGAATTAGCAAGAAATTCAAACAGAGAAAGGGCACTTAGCAGGAGGTTGGTATTCAAGGAGACACACAACTCTCATTATTATTATTGTTATTTTTATTATTATTCTTACTCTTTTGGAGGGCTAAAGCTCCATTTGTGGGATTGGTACATGCACAAATAAGTTCAGCCTCTGGCTCATAAACTTTCTCTAATGGGTGTAGCATACCCTTAATTAAAATGGACAATGTGCAGCTAAGCTGGATGATTATGCAGGTCTAATAGATGGAGCACTTGAGACTTGGGTCATTGGTTCGAATCAAATGGTGAGCCTGTGTCCAGCTGATCAAAAGCATCTTGCAAAATACAGTCAGGGCTTCGAGTGAATTTTAAGGTTTTGAATGTTGGAAAGGCAAAAACATCACTCTGATTAAAGATAGTTTCAACACAGGTGAAACATGGCTTGTTTTCTTTCTAGTACATATGAGTTTGAGCACAAGCACAAGAAGTATGTATGTTGGGGCGGGGAGTAATTAAAGTGAGAAACAGCAGACAGACAGTGAAGAGTCACTTGCTTCCATTCAACTGGATCATAGGATTCAATCATGGTGGCCTGTAGGACAGATTTACTTAAGAAAGAAAGGGAACTCAAGTATCACTGGTAGCTCCCAACCACCATTTCCAGCATTTTAAAAAGACTATAGTGAGTTTGTTTCTGAAAAAGAAAATGAATATTTCCTCCATAAATATTAATGTCCTAAAATATATATGAAACATATAAGATACGAGCAGGAAGGATGAGAAGAGACCAATGTCATTCTCAAAAATACAGACGAAAGGGATGAGCGAGATAACATAGAAACTACCCTCAGGGCCCAGTTGTGAATTTTGTTCTTGCGTCAGAATGTTTCTAATTTTTTTTTTCAGTCTGAATTAACTGGTCCAAACCATTGTGTATACAACTACAATTTCCATTATACTATACAACGTGGAAAAGAAAGCACATTTATAGAACCATTTTCTATAGTTTTAAAGGAAATAAATTCTCAAAGTCACCTAAGACCCCCAAAGTTATAATTATGGTGGATTTTAGATCATCGTTTTTTGCACTGTTTTTAACTGCTGTCAAAAGATGGCTAGATTGTAGAGGAAATGGAAATTTCAAGAGGACAGAATACAAACAAAGGGGGTATATCTCATTTTCACCTTTCAGCAGGGAGGGCCGGGAAGGTAGCAGCACATGGCAACTGTGGTGGAGGGCTGAGGGTGCCCTTACTAGAAAGCCAGGTGATAGATTTGGAATTAGGATATTGAGTATTAGAAAAATAATCCACTCTTGATATCATGAATTTTCACTCTTAGCATGCCATCTGCATACATGTTTTTCTACTTAGACCATGTCAAAGATAAACAAAGTTGATATTAGTGAAGTGGTAAGGACAGATTTTAATCAGTAATCTACTGCAATAGGGAGAAGAGTCCAGGGTGAACTGACCTCCGCTTCAATGTACAGAGGTGGCTGGGCAGTTTAAAGAGAGAGTTAAGGAATAGGGAGGGGTGGGTGGGGGCTCAGCAGTCAGGGAAACAGAACATTAGAAAAAGTGGAAAGGAGACACTGGTTCATGTGAAACCCATTTTCTTTCTGCCTCAACACATTTCTTGCCTGTTGTTTTACTGACTTGGGAGCCTTGCCTTTTCCATATCTTAGGATCCCTTATTTTCTACTCTTTGCTGGTCCAGTTCATCCCACTTGGAATTCATATCTTCTTGAAGCTTCTATAGCACTTAGAATCCAGACCTCACAGCCAACCACTTAGACACACGCTTGCCTTACTTTCATTCTAATTCTTTTGTGTCCGTTAGCCTTGTCTCCCTGCTGAGGTTAAACCTCAGTTATGGTAGAGTTTCTTTTGTAATTCCCTTATGGCACTGCACAATGTTGGGCACATGATGTTTATGACTGACAGAGCATCACGGACTGAATACTTTTGCAGAATAATTCTAAATAGAGGGGTGCCTGGGTGACTCAGTCAGTTAAATGTCTGCCTTCGGCTCAGGTCATGATCCCGGAGTTCTGGGACCAAGCCCCATGTCTGGCTCCCCACTCAGTGGGGAGTCTGCTTCTCCCCCACTCCCCCTACTCATGCTCTCTCTCTCTCAAATAAAAAAAATAAAAATTTTTTATAAAGATTTTATTTATTTATTTATTCGTGAGAGAGAGAGCCAGTGAGCACAAGCAGGGGGAGCAGCAGGCAGAGGGAGAAGCAGGCTCCCTGCTGAGCAAGCAATCTGATGTGGGGCTCGTTCCCAGCACCCTGGGATCATGACCTGAGCTGAAGGCAGATATTTAGCAGACTGAGCCACCCAGGTGTCCCTAAATAAATAAAATCTTAAAAAAAAATTGTAAATAGAGTATCAATTGGGTTATGCTAGGCTATGCTAAAATAACAACTCCCTAAATTTCAATGACCTAAACTTACAAAGGCTTATTCTTCACTTGCCCCAAGTTTCTAGCAAATTTTGCTTTCCCGAGGGCAACTGTTCTCCATGTAACAGCCCAGCTTTACACTGTGTCCATAGCCACTGAAGCAAGGGAGAGAATTATATAGGAGATTCTTGCACAAGCAATTATATATTTCTACCACTTCTCACATTTTATTTGTAAAAGCGAGTCACAGGGAGATGCCAAGACCAAGGGTTTGGGAGAGCTGATTCCTTGCAGACTCAGAAGGGGAGAACCAGAAATACTAATAATCAGTTCTAGTATTTACACTTAAAAGAACCAGTACCAGATCCCAAATAGCAGAAAAAACACAGTCTTCTAGGAAGAGCACTAAAAGCCAAAACTGCTGATGAAAATATGCCAAAGAAAGAATTCAGAGGCAAAAATGCATATCATCTGATTTTAATAAGCACAGTTAAGAAATAATATTTTTAATATAGATACTTCATTTATATTTTAGAAGGCAAAATCAAATGGATTATTAGATTGAGGGTGAATCGAAAATGGGGGGCATATCAAGGGTATGAATAAGAAACTAAAAAAAACATGTTAACAAATGAAATAAGTGCGACATTTGATAAAAGGGAAGCTGGTTGCAAATTAAATTCATGAAATAAAAAAGAAAGCTTTATGGAAAAGCGAAGTAGAAAAAAAAGGCTAATTAGATGGTAACATAGACTTGGGATGAGCAGCATCTGACAAGGAAAGATAAGCAAACACCTTGAATTATTGAGTGTATACAAATCAGCATGTCTCCACTCATTCCTGTCAAGGTTACCAGGAGTCAGACAAAGAGATGAATGACACACACCTTCATTATTTAGGCCAATTCTTCACTCTGGCTGGAGGTGATTGGGTTGCCCTGATAAACCATTTAATGTTTATCCCCAAGCAATGGGTCAGATAGCAATTTATCTCATTTGGTCTCTAACGGAACTTGGAGAGAGAGAGAGAGAGAGAGAGAGAGAGAGAGAGAGGAGAGAGAGACAAAGAGACACAGAGAGACAGAGAAGAAATTGCAAGCTCTGTTATCCAACATATGAATTCTGAGTCAGATTGATCTTTCACCACTGGCTGGATTGAACTCTGGCTAACCTTTTGCCGATTTTAAATGTTAAAGACATTTCTGTACATGTAAATTTGGCCAGTAAAAATACCTAAACCTGGGATGGGGAGTGCATTCCCGAGAGCAGTGAATATCATTCTATTAGGTTGTTTTTGACATAATGTCATGTTCCTGGAATAGCTTAAATATAGATTATTAAAAACAGAAGTGTGTATCCCCAGGAAACAACCTTGACAAACTGATTAATCTAAACACACTGAATATTACTATGGCCAAGTCAGTCATGAATGATGTTGCTTATGGGTCACCAAATAGTGAAATAAAAATTGAGACTTTAAGATATTTCAAACCATACAGATTTCTGGCACCATTTAGGCTAACCATTGCAGCTGGTACCTGCATTCCTCCCCCTACTTTTAACCAGATATGTTGGCTTCTATATTGTAGAAAGTGGGCTTGCCTAATCATTTTTGACTGTCCTGCTAAAATATTGCCCTTTGGAATTTCTACCTACCTTTGCTTACAGCCTTAATAACTGTTGTGCTTGGATGCTAATCACAGCTTCCTTTGAATTTAAGGGTGTTTTATGACAGTTGGTTTTAGTGAGTGGCTCTTCCTCAACTGAATGTTAAAACCTGGTGGAAGAACCATGTTTTCTTCATGTGTGTGCCCTACCGCTGACACAGCACCTAACACAACGCCTTCTACATCACAGGCACACCACAAAAGCTTGTTGTAGTACATCAGTGGTTGACCCCATTGTGCATAAAGCCACATCCTGATATCCTCATACCATATACATACCATCATTGAACCACTTTTTTCCCCCCACAAGACTGATTATTTTCTCCTTCTAAGGACATCTCAAGCACCTGTTTTGGGCTCATTCCCAAAATGGAGACAACAGAGATATAAATAAAGAAATCTCTACCAGTGCTCTAGATTGAGCAGGTAAGTTTTCAGACACAGTACATCTTACAAATCAGGAAAGGCAAAAATTTAAGAGCAGCAAAATATGTGGTTCACAGCAGATCACAAACACTCTGGAAGGTTACTCAAGGAAGAAATTCATGTGAGTTGAACAGAAACTAGAATTCTTGCCAGTAAACCCTCATTTAGAGGCTCTCATCTCAGCCACATAGTTCAGAGGCGAATGTCAATATTTAGCTACACACAAATATGTGAAAAAATGAACATCTGCAAGGGTATTCAACTACGAGGGAAGAAGATAACTAGTTCATATTATATCTTTCATATTGATTTCAAGAAAAGAGGCCAGAGAAGGTTTGTTCCACAATTTCATGGGCTACTTCATGCCAGCCACATGGTGGCTTATAACTAATTTTTGCCAGGAATTCAGAGTCTAACTGATGTGTAAATGCACACATAGGAGCTCAAGAAATCTCTCCTGTGGCCAAGAAGACTAGGGGAGGCATACTTTTAGAAACAGATTTATCACAGTCTAAACCACAAGTCCTGTATCAGTTCCCTCTCTCCCTTCCATGAGGGGACCCAGTGAGCTGTAAATGGTGTAAGGCCTAACCTTGCATGGCCCGTCATTCCAGATCTCTGAAAATAAACACTTTATTCTTTCCTGTGACAACTGTCTTTTGGGGAGAGGGATGGCTTATAAATAATGGAAATTGATTTCTTATACTTTTGGAGGCTGAAAGTCCAAGATCAGAGTGCTGGCATGGTTGGGTTCTGGTGAAGACCGTCTCCCTGGTTGCAGACTGCTGACCTCTCATTGTAGCCTCACATGGCAGAGACCAGAGCGCTAACACTGCATTTTGAGTCAGTACAACCATGGTTTGAAGAACACATTTTAGAATTATTAGAATAATAAGCAGTGTCCCCCAGCCATGGATTTTCGATAAAGGAGCAAATTTGTTTAAATCACAATTTCTCTTTAGGATTAGGGAAAAAAATGCACTTACACTCACATATATTTATAAACTAGGTCTGCCCTTAAGATGAGATAGATACATCCTGCAGTTTTTTTCAAATAAGATAAAAATCAAAATTGTATTTTAAGTAAAATTAATATATGTGTCCCTCTTGCAAACTTTTGTCATGCTTTCCATCCCGGTCACTGACCCTGCTTTGAAGACCTTTCTCTGCATGTCTTTCCTCCCTCCTTGATTGTAGGTGCTTTAGGGTGGGAACTGTGGATTCTCTGAAACTCTTTATGTGATGCCAGCAGTACCAGGTAAATCCTTGCTGAATGAACTGATCCAAGGTGGACTGTGGCCTTGACTGATAAAGTCCTTGATCTAATTTGGTTTTCCTTCACACACAACAAGCAGAATGAAGGAAGCTGAAAGCATTGCTTTGAGCTGAAGAATGCCTACAGCAGAGAAGACAAATTAAAAAATGAAATTATCACCACCCCTCCAGCTGTTTCTTCCTCACCTGTGATGAACCTTGGCTTAGAGAAGAAAAGTTAAATGGAATTTTTTCTCCTTTCAGTCTGTGTGTGCCAGTATATGATGACTCGTCTCTAACTGAGTTGCACTCCAGCTTTGCATTTGTTTTCTTCTAGACAGGTTTGCGAACGTGTGTCCAGGCGGCTCTTACCCACAAGTCTGTGACAGTGGGTTGTAGTCCCATGTGACTGCCGTGGCCCGTCCACTCCCTAGTCCTTACTTCAGCGGTGGTAGATGCCATTGGCCTCATCTGGTCAGCTGGTGCTCAGACATTACAACTAGTAGAATCCTGTGGAGGAAACCTAGTGGGTGTCTGATATGAGGTGAAAACCTGTATCCTACTGACTGTGTGTTCAGTAGGCGAAACGTCTGTGTCTTTACTGTTCCAGATAAGCTCCAAAACTTCAGGGAGGAAGGCAATGCAAGCCACGCTGGCTTCAGGGGAGTGCACGAACATCCCTCTTCCTTCATGCGTCTCTTTTGATTTGCTGCCCCTTGCCTGGTTCAAGTTGCAAGCTTCTCTGTAGCTTAGGTCAGATGTGCCTCTAGCCAGCTCCATGATCAGTTCCCATCCTTCCTCTACTCCTTCGCGTGGTTTTACTTTTTCTTAACCTGAAAACCTCGTGCAGTGAAAGCCTACTTTATTTTGTGTAACTTATTTGTGTAACTTTTAATGAATTGGGTTCTGTATGCAAAAATGCAAAAATAGCTAGACGAAAAAAAAAAAAAAACCACCACAACAACAAATGGAAATAAAACAAAAAAACCCAGCACCTACTTTTTTCCAATTAAAGCCAACAGTTTACCAGCATTGGAGCACATTTCTGGCACCAGACAGCCTGTGTTTGTTTTTATTACCACTGTGCCTTGTCATATAATATAACAGCTTTTTATTTTCAATGATATTAACTGTCTGCAGGGAGAAAGAGGCAGAAGACCTCTCCAGGACCTGAGAGTCTTATAAATAAATGAGTTTTTTAACCTCTGCTGTAATACAGATATCTTTTCAATATAATATTAAGACCCTTTGTGACAGGATCTGTCATTTTAAATACAAAAAACACTATGCCCATGGAATAAAAATACTTACTTGGCAGATGAAAAATATTTATGTTCCACTTTTACTTCCTGTGGCTGACAATACAGAATTCTTTGTTGTTCTACCCTGCCATAATCACAGGGAATAAATGAGAAGGTAAGACATGGCCAAATCATAATTAGGTGGGCGCCAGCCAATTGATGGTAAATCTCAGTGCCAGAAGCTCTTGGTATGCCTCATATCTTTAGTCCTCCCTCATTCCATCAAGGAGTATGAAATAACTGGATACCTCTGGAAATACTAAGGAGGTCCAGGAAGTTCCATATAAACATGAAAAGCATAATGAGCATCTGTAGGATTATAACTTAACTCGCTTCTTAGTCTTTCAGAACATTTCTAGTTAGGAGCAGAATCCTTACAAAACACAGAAGATTCCTTACATAAACATAAATATTAACTGACTATAGCCTTTGCTGGGGTATGGGATTGTCAATATTGGGTAATTTGGCCATTATTAATAATTAGACATTTTTTGGATAGTTATTATGTTCAAAGCCCTGTGTGAGATACTATTGTGAATATAAAAAAATATCCTTGCTTTGGAGAAGTTTATGCCAAAAAGTTTTTAATAAAAATTAATACCCACAACAATTTAAATGCATTTCAAATTTTTATAGCAATTCAAAACAGAATATTACATGTGCCATGCACTGCCAAATGGTCAGTACGAATGTGTGTTGGGAGTTCAGAGATAAGTGAGATGGCTATGCCTTTTAATTGACCTGTGAAGGTCTAATGATAAAAAAAAAAAAAGAGAGAGAGAGAGAGAGAATAGTTGAATTACAAGAACTGGAGATTATGTATATGAAATGACCATTCCAGATGGACCAGTGAGCATACCAAAGGCATAAAGAAAGAGTGACTGTGTGTTCAGGTACAGTGATTAGCCTGACAAAAAGAGTAACAACTGTTTTTTTTTTTTCACTCAAAACTAAAGTATATATGAATTCAATATCTTTTGAAATTACTATTATTATTATTATTCATGATATCCATGGAAATAAATAGCACTGATTTAAACATCTTTGACCTAATTATCAGTGAGGGAAATGAGGCTAAGGTATTTTAAAGGACATTCTCAATAATACAGATGGTGGTAATGCTTGTTCTAGAAGATGGAACTTCTCGTTTCTTATTATTTTCGTACCTAATACAATGTTGTTCTAAATGAAGAATAAAGTATAATAATAATAAGAGAAAGAAAAAAAAAAGAAGAGGAAGTGGAGGAGAAGGAGGGAGAAGAGGAGGAAAGGAAAGGCCAAGAGGGAGAGAGAAACAATCTTGGAAACACAAAATAATGTCAAAGTCTATTAGCTACAGTGATGTTCTGGAGGAGAACACAGGAAAAAGGAACCAAACAGAATCTATTAGTTCTTTCCTCCCCACCCCTTTTTTTTCTGGTTTCAAAGATTTGTACTGCTAGTATTAGCCCTTTGACTAGATGTGATGAGAGCTTATCTTTGGTCCACTCTCTTTCATTACCTAGGAAAGGAATAAACACCAAGTAGCTCTCATTGTTGCTCAGGGATCATACCTGTAATGTGACTAACAACATGGTAATTCAGCTGTTTTTGCCAGGACCCCAAACCAGCAGGTAAGTTAATTATTGCATGTCAACCACTGAGACTCCTGCATTCATGTGCAAAATGGTCCTCTGCTCATTGCAAATGAACAGATCTCTAGCAAAGTCTCTGAATGATTTCAACACTGAATATCAAGCAAAATCAAAAGCAGGAGGCACATAACACAGGTTGTATATAATTCTTACTTCTGCCCTTTGTCCATGTTGATCAGCTTCCCATAGGGCATTAAGTCCCTTAATGAAGTGAAATCCCCTGTTGTCTGGAGGCTGTGGTGTATGCTGGGCATACAGTGAGAGTATGAATCATGTTATCTGAGTTCTAATCCTGACACCACCTCCTATCTAACTAGTGGCCATGGGAAAATTATTTTACATCTTTATGTTTCAATTTCCTCACTAGTTAAGTGGGTGCAATTACAATGCTCATCTCCTAGGGGCACTTAAGGATACAAAGGCTGTGAGACATGCACAGAAATAAGAACAATGCTTTACATAGTGTCAGCCTAATTTATTATCTGCTGTTACTATTTGGTTGCAGCATTTGAAGACACCTATCACAGCAAGGAGAGAATGGGATGGACTAAGGAAGCCTGGGATCATCTAAGTCTCAATATCCTCATCCATGACCAAAATAGGAGTGGTATTTCTTTCCCTACTCTGTTAGTCACGGTAGACAATACCAAAGTTTTGTTAAGCACCAAGCTTCAGGGTTTTAACATAATACATGTTAGTTTCTTGCTCTTATAAGAGTTCAGGTCTTTGATGGGAGGCTTTCTTTGCTGTGATTCACAGCCAAAGATCCTTCCATCTTCCAGTTCACTTTTGTTTATGACTTCCACACCCTCTCAGTTCTGTCAATGGATGGGAAGAAGGAAACACGCAGACAGATTGGTTGTGGAAGCGTGTAGCACAGGTTGTAAGCAAAGAGAACTAAGGAGACAATCCAGCAACTTCTTCACAGGACTGAGGGATAATCTCAGCCCAACTTCATATTAGTTCCTACACCTCTGGGATTCTTAGGACCATAATAAAAATGGGAAGAGGAAGAGATACACTCTGGAAGGCTTTATGTTAGCTTATTTCCTAGAAACTGGTCATGCTGGACTGGACTATTCCTATAGGAACAACTAGTTTTAAGCACCTCTACGAATTCTTTATTCTAAGGGAATATTTAATTAAATTACTGAAGGTGGTAGAAATCTCACACCAGTCATCCTGCTTAGCCACCATAACAGATGGGCATTCAGTTTCACCTTTTCATTTTGCACAACTCTCACTGCCAGGCCATCTTTTCACATGGATACCATGATGGTGGTTCAAATCTCTCTACACAACCTTTATAGGCCAAGAACTGCTCTAAGTACTTTACAATTATTAGCCCATTTAACGCTCAGGACAACACTTCAGGCTGGTACTACTGAGTTTATACCTTTCTTGCAGAAAATAGAGCCCAGAGAGATGTATTAATGTGTCCAGAGTTACACAGAACTTACGGGTCAAGCTGGAAATTAAACATAGGCAGCCCAGAGCTAGAGCCCATGCTCTTAATCCCTCTACCATTCACCACCTCATGACAACATCAGCTATTTATCCTAGTTATGATGCGAGGATATAAACAGAAAAAGGCCTTTATCTCTTTATTGCTCCCTTAAATTATTTCAAAACCCATGTTAAGTAAAAGTAAATAAAGAGACTTTTGTGTGATAGCTCTGATGAACTCCCTATAACATGCCCTTCGCCTCCTGGTCTTCTCTGTTCCAGGTCAAACTGACCAAATCTTTCAACCATGTTTCACAGATCAGGATCATGCTTTTGCCATACTGTTGCCCCTTTGCCCCTTTGTCGTTAATACCACGTAAAAGGTTGCACCAAAAAATTGAAGAAGAAGAAGAAGAAGAAGAAGAAGAAGAAGAAAGAAGAAGAAGAAGAAGAAGAAGAAGAAGAAGAAGAAGAAGAAGAAGAAGAAGAAGAAGAAGAAGAAGAAGAAAACTTTCTAGAAGTTGTCTGACTAAACCGTAATGATTTGGGACTATTGTCTTCATAGGTCTGTTCACTAAATCTGTGTTCAGCTTCAGACAATAGTCCTTTGCAGCAACTAAGTGATACTGAATCTGTATCTTGTGGTTTCTTTTATAGTCTGAGAACTTTCTGGAGGCATGTCCTTCATCCTCTCCCTTTTAGCCCTCTCTCACCCATTCTTATTTTAAACACTTTTCTGAAGAAACACATCAGATTTTAATTTTAACTTGGGACATAAGGCCTTCTATGACAGGCTATATTTTACATCCTATGCTTATATAAATGCCTAAATGATTCTTTTACTGCAATGACCTTTCTAAGCTCTTATGTTATTAAAACAGGTTTAAATAACTTTCTTTTAATTATTGTACTCAAATATAATATAAAACCCAACCTTATTTTCAATAGCTAAAATTGGAAGGATGTTTTAAACCTGTTAAATTTGGCCTTAAAGAAAAAAAAAGACAATTTGCCAGTTCTCCATTATTCTGGGCCTCAGATTGAATGGGTATTTTAAATCAAGTGTCCTGAAATGTCATCATGGACTGCGACTAGAAAATGTGGTTCTGTGGTATGGTGGCTTCCTCCTTTGTCAGCCAGAGGGGAGGGGAAAAGGAGGGTCTCGAAATGCATTAACTTGTTGTAAATATTCCTCTAATACACAAATCCTGGAAGATGAAACTGATGGAGATTTGTGAAACCGTGAATAATCACTATCTAGCCTTTATCTGGTTGATTTTATTGGATTACTATTTCAAAGTTGATTTCCAGCCTGAAAAAAAACTAAATTCTTCTATTTATTTGAACAACCAAACCAAACCAAACCAAACCAAACCCACACCAGGAAGTCCAACTAGTACCAGGAAGTGGTAGAATGAAATTTGCCAGTAGCCCCTTCCCTGATAACCTTATACTCCCCCCTCATTTCATTCCCCTGTTTGGCATCATCACACCCAGGGATATTCTACTTATATTTCAATGATCTCTTCTTGTAAGCCTGGGAGTGATACCTTCTGCAAAGTCATTATCAGGCACTCACATGCCTTATTGCCCCTAGTTGTCAATGCCCCCTTAAAATGTACCCACAAATAAAAATACTCTGGAAGTATCTAATTCAACTAGAATAGCATGAGTTTATTGTTTACGTAGGTCTGTTCACCAAATCTCTTATTTCAGCAAAACTGTACATTTCATTTTTAGCAACCGCTTGACACTGAATTTGTTGCTTATAATATAAATTGGGAACTTTCTGGAAGCATTACTCTTCATCTTCTTCCCCTCCCTCCATGCTATTACTAGAAAGATTAGGTTTTCAGATCAATAAAGAAGCTTTACTTGTTCTTGTATCTCCTCTATACACTGAGCAGGGTAGGCACCAAACATAAGCTTTTGATCCCAGTATCTAGGGAAACTTACCTCCACATATTAGAATGATTGGAAGTTCTGACAATCATATTTTCCATTTCTGTCCAATGGAACCCTAACCTTCTAACTTTTAGGAGTCAAACAGTATTGGATTTTAAAAACCCTGCCTTTCAATAGATGAAAACTATCCTTGACACAAGTAACGCCAGGGATGACATCTCTGACCACCTTTCCTCACCAAGTACTGGAACGCTACTCCTAGTGTCAGTTGTTTTATAGACATTATCTCAAGTGACTGGCAGACAGTTCCCCTCATTCCACTTTCTCAGCCACCAGAACAAAGAGTGCATGCAACAAGCCACAGTGTTTGCACATCACTTCTAGAGTTTCCATAACACAAGCTCCCATTTTCATTTGCAGTAATGAGAAAAGCTCACAACAACAGTTCTTGCCACTTCCCTCCTTATTGTTCTTGTTTGAAAATGGGCTATAAAACTTTACCACCTCATCATTATAGATCACTTTAAAAAAATAAAATAAAATAAAATAAAATCTAATTTACATTTTGTTCCGACTGATTTTCTTGACTGACAGTTGTCCACAGCTCAGTGGCTGCTCTGTTCAGTGTACTTTAATTTTGAGCTTTCAAGTATTTCGGAAGCCCATTCAGAAGTAAATTCTCAGAGAAAATTGAGCTCTGTCATGGATGGATTAGTACTATAATAGTTGGTCACATATCTTGCATGAAACCTTTCAGAAGCAAGGCAAATGAGAAGGAAATGAAATTCATTTCATACTTCTTCAAGCACGCTAAGAGACTTTCTCTCCAAGTAATCTGTGAAGTAGCACTGGTTTATTGGAGGTTCGCATAACTACCATTACATTATACCTTGTCACAATCTCATGTATTGGGTGACTGCTTCTTCTGAACGGATGGTACCTGCAAAGTGCTCTCTGAAGGCACTGAACAGTGAGTGTCGTTTCTTTGATCAAAATGTATAGGTCTAAGGAATAGCATAAATAAAAGTACTTGAGCTAAATTGGAACATTATAGGTCAGAGGTGAATGAAATCTGAAAAGCAGATATATGGAGGAGTCATCACATTTGCTTTTTGATATATTGATAAGCCAGGAGACCGAAAAGGAGGGTGACTGGAGGCAGGGGAGACAGAGAGAGAATTGTTGTTAGATATACCTCATGGGAAAAGCAAAGGCTTTATTGCTTTTAGTAATACTGCAATATGGTGTTTGGTTACTTTGTCAATCACAATAATGCCAGCATTTCATTGGAAATTGTGTGTGTGTGTGCGTGTGTGTGTACAAGTGTGCTGCATATCATTTTAGCATGTGATAAATGCTTTGTGTTATCTAACAATGACATATTATGTAAAATATTAATAGGAAGAGAGAATGGAAACCTGCATGAGAATTTTATTTTGATTGATCACTTTTTGTTTTTCAGCAATGTTATTTCTTTAAGGACAACAAAACTATAGAAAAAGTGAAAAAGGTCAATTACTAGTTATTTTGCTTTTATAAACAATGACAAAAACAAAAAATGGTGTGATTGATTTTTTTTTCCCCTGCCAGAATTGATTAGCTCTGTAGGTTCCCTGCAACTTGCTGTCTCACGGTGGGTGAATGTAACCTAGCTGAAAAGTTTGACTTGGCAGCTCCTGAGGGACACATCTCAGCATACGGAAAGCAAGGACCAGAGATGAGATTTTTTCCAATTCTCCCCCAGCCTGGCCCTACAGATGAACTGCAGTGAATCAGAGAGTGAACTAAGTTGAACTGAGCTGGAATACAGGCAGGATTGGTTTGGCCACAAATCTAAGGATCTAGATGTATCTTCCCAGCAGATGGGGAGGCAACATCTGTGTTGGGTGGCTTGGGAGGGAGTGAGTGATACCTCCACCTGCAAGGTGACACTTCATCCCTCAATGGCAATCACTAGGTTCACATTTCACCATTAGAGATTCTATCATTTGGGTTCTTCACGGCTGTCAGAGTAATGGCAAAGTGTGTGGGGCTGGAGTATGCAGCTATCAAACAGAGAAGGGTTTTGAAGGGAAAGTGGAAGACTACTAAAAACAAATCTTACCACATACATTTTGATGTAGACCTGTGTCATGGAAACAAGTTTTTAAAGTAAAGTAAAATAAAATAAAATAAAATAAAATAAAATAAAATAAAATAAAATAAAATAAAAAATCTATCCATTTTCATTCCACAAGCTTTTGCCCAATTTTAAGTTCTTTGGAGAGGTAACAGTGTTTTCCAAAGCGCAGGGAAACATGAGACTGCTGGGAGTGTGCTCCTCTGGATCTCTCACCCAGTGGACTTGTTGCTGCAGTCTATACTTTCTGTCTGACTTGCCCTTTCTTTCAGATACAGAGTTCTTTCTGGAAAGTGCCTCCCACTGCTTATCACCATCTTTTCCTTTAATCTGGGCTGTCTAACCAGGCCTCTGCTTCTGTTGCCACTGTTTCAGATGAAAAGAATGTTTATCAATATACCAGGTAATACTGATGATACAAACAAATAATTAAATCCTAGATTTATCTAGGGAGGAAGTTCCTAGAAGCAGGTCATTTTGAGGTGCTTGTTAGATGTAAATTTAGGTTCTGATCCCACGTATTCTGATTTGGTAGTGTTAGAGTTTTAGACTATGCCTTTTTTAATAAGCCCTTGGTGATTCTAATACCAAGTATCTGTAGACTTCCTCTTGAGTGACAACTAATTTGATTAATGGCAGGAGGCAGGAACTAGAATTCTAATTTATAAACTCCATAATCCTCAGTTTATCCATAGACAAAATGGGATAAACTATCCCTGCCGTGCCATTTCCCAGGGTTGTGTGATTAATTAAAGTACATGAAAAGGCTGTCAAATAAATAGTCACTATGTATGTGTTAAGCAAATGTTAAATCAACTAATATCAATGGAAGCTATTATAGTGATGAACCAGTTATTACTAATACGTAAAAAAAAATCAAATTGTTCACGTCAACCATTCACTGCAGTGTCAAGATACTTCGGGTGCAATAATGTGTTTTATGTGTCTGTGTGTTCTCAAAATCATCAAAATAAAGAAGGATGTTGGCTCAGCTGCATTTTCTGCTTATTCTCCCATGTGACTAACGTACTTGGACGGTTGGTATATTTGATTCACCAGAAATCATTTGACATAGCAGGTCAAGAATGGAAGCTAATCCTGTCATAGTTGAGCAGTGTTTTAAAGAAAACAAAAGAAGAAACAAAGATAAAGAAACAAAAAAGTCACTAGAAAAAAAGACATTTTTCTAAGCTTAATTTACTTGACTCTTTACATTTGGAAACCGTGGTGAAAACACAAACATGTCAGCTTCCCATCTCCTTTCAGACTTTAGCGGGCTCATAGTGTTTAGTTGTGACATACCAGTTGGCCAAGATGCCTAACGGTTAAGTCTGCAGTGCAATAGGAGGCATTTATACGACTCTTGCCAGGCAGGAAGTTGCTGTCACATACCTCTTTACCATCACGAAGTTATCCCTAGCAATGCAAAGTCCTTCTGGCTGAAACTCTGCAAAAGTCTATTCACAGAACAAGCTTCTACTAAGAAATTTTTTATTCATTTTTGGGAATATAAGCACAGAATAGTTTTTAAAAACACATTAGAATGTACTAGTACCCACCAAAAAAGTTATCTTTTGCAAATACTTGTGAATTTGTGCAAGTATTCTTTCCAGCTAGGAAATGTCACTGCAGCTGAATTTTAAATCGAGTGTTCATATTTCTTTGGGGAGTTTCAGATCAGCAAAAGAAATGGAATATTTACAATTTGGTGCATAATTCATTTTCTGCGTGTAACTTCATTTTTTTCTTTTTTTAGGCTGGATTGTGCTGAATTTTAGACGAAAATGGAGATCATAAATTATTAAGAATCATTCCAGAGTCTGGAATAAGTAGATTATTATTAGCATCATTATCATTGTGGCTAATAAAAGAACTTAGCAGGAAAGAAAAAAAAAACAGGATCTAAGATTGCTGACAAAGGTAGCTTAATGTTTTAGTGCTTGCATATTTATCAGAATCCATGTGGGACAGGATTTTCTTGAATCACCACTCTGATCAATGTTTTTTCCAGCTGCAAAACCCAGGGCACATTTCAGGGCTGTCAGCCTGCTCTCCTTCTCCCAGAACGGCCTATCTCCTTCAGAGAGCTGGCAGGGTGATAACATCTTTTAGCAGGTAGGTGTGAAATCAGGCAGGTTTTCATAACAACTCCCATTCAGTCGGGATTGAAATCCACCAGCGTGGCACTGGTCTCCCATAATCCCTTAGGTTCTTCAGTTAGGTAGGCTGACATGTGAGCCAAACAGGATTAAATGTCTCAGTAGTTGGTTTTACTATCCTTATTCTTTTTCCTTCTAATTCAGGCCCCCTGCTCTAAAACCTCTCCAGCACCAATGTATATCCCCACCTGAAATCCAGTCATTAGTCGTCATCCATTTCTCTTGGTGAAAGTGTTGTCCTCTCCAAAAATGTTAATTCCCTTGCCAGGGAGCACTCACT